>NW_020954723.1:15802122-15933504 GCF_900497805.2 Vombatus ursinus
AAAGAAAGAAAGAAAGAAAGAAAGAAAGAAAGAAAGAAAGAAAGAAAAGAAAAGAAAGAAAGAAAAACTCCCTGAGGAGGAGGGCAGCTTCATTTTTGTCTTTCAATCTGAAGCACTAACATAGTACCAGGCACAGAGTAAGCACTAAATAAAACTTAACTTGGTAGTTAATATGTTGTTTGATTCTTTTATTCATTGCACTAATCCCTGGCCTTGCCAATGTGTAACATCACATTAGAATGTCATCAACATAAAAAAGCTCTTATTAAGAACCCACCTGGGACTGTTTATGCTTGATGTTGTAATAAAGAGAGTGAATAAACATGAACCCTGCTCTCTGGAGTTTTTTAATCTAGGATAATGACCTAGAACACTGAGGAGGATAGGTATAATGGGGCATACAGGCAGCTGAACAAATATTGAACAAGTACTTAAATTAAATAAATAACATATTTACATTATCCTCAAATGGAGTGTGTGTATGCCTAGTTTCAGGCAAAGAGGGGTGGAATCTTAGGGAATATACACACAGAAGAGATGAAGCCAATGGAAATTCACTACCTCTCTCCCAACGAATCATCATGGTGCAATGAAGCAGGCTGATATTATGATTGTGGCCTATCTTGACCTGATTGAAAGGTATGGAATCATCCCGGGAAGGGGAGATCTAGCAAATAGCCCCAAGAAATGTCAGTCACAAAGGGGTTAGCTCTTAAGGCAATAGCTGGGTTGGTTTTAAGCCTTTTTCACTAACAGTAACAAAGCCTGTGTCAGTTATTTCAAGCATTCACTTCAATCGATATATATTTTATCACATGCATAACCCAGTCCTTGGCACTGTGGGGTATACAGGTAGGGGATGTGCACCAAGAGGACTCAAATAAGACATTCTATTCTCATGCATGAAAAATTCATATTCCATAGACACAAAAGGGGAGTCGCTGTTATGTAAGGAAGACTCCAAAGGTAGTGCTGCCCTACAGGCAAATATGGACAGAGGTCTGTACTACAGCTGTGCAAAGACAGAGACATAGAGCCAGAAGTAGAAGGAGATGAAGATGTAGCCACATTTGGACCTGGAGGTAGAGACAGAAAGAGACAGAGAGAGAGAGAGAGAGAGAGAGACAGAGAGAGAGAGAGACAGAGGCCTATGCTATCCTTGTACAGCCCCTGAAGGAAAATAACTGGCACTAGATGGAGCCACAGAGCTGCATACAGACCTGGAGAGAGGCCTGGGCCAAAGGCACTGCATCTACACAGACTGGGGATATTGATGTGGTTGCAAAGCCATTGGGCCCAAAAGAGGAAAAGGGGATCCACAGAATGAACAAGTGTAAGACAAGACAGAATCAAAGAGCAATAAGGCACAGAGCCATGATAGGGAGCGGTAAACTATATGTTGCCCTTTGCTTATATCATGAGTCACACAGGTCAGTCTCTAGAAACACCACCACCACCACCACCAAGTAACACTGGGTGCTTCAAAGGATCAGAGAATTCATAGAATCATGGATTTAGAGACGGAAGGGATCCTAGAGGCCATTGCATTCTACCCCATCATTTTAATATGAGAATAAAACTGAGCCTAAGAGAAGTGATTACCTTGTCCCAAGGTGGTAGTAAAGGACAGAGCTGAGAATCCAATCTAGACCCCATAACTCCAAAATCAGCACATTTTATCACTCTATGCATACTTAAGTCAGAAAGATTGTATTAGTCACTATTGAAAACTGGAAAACTTTATTGATTGTTTATGAGCTCATGTGCAAATCCTTTCTGTCTTTCCTGCGGGAAGGTGGAGTACTTTCTTAACTTATCTTTGGGCTCAGGAACAAGACTTTGTTATATTTTTGTTGTGAAACTGAAACCTTTTTTTATATTTAATGTCTAATTAAGCTGAGTGCTTTCAAGAGAGCTGAGGGCTCTTTTTGGAAGCAAAATGAGTCAGATAATAGTTTCCAGGGTTCCTTGGGTAGAGACATGATCCAAAAACAGCTTGTGAAAGGCATTCTGAAAATTATGCCCAGGTCCTTCCATAAGGAAGAATAATCATATATACATAACATACATAGGTAGAAGACATAATATTCATCTTTCTCATATGTAAAATAGATATACAAATACTGTTTTATTTCATCTCAGACTTAGATTAAAACGCAGTAATAAATTCAAAAGTATTTTCAAAAGTTAAAATTAGCAAACAAATTTATTTATTGTTATTATTTTTATAATACCTTTTTGACAGAGTATATTAACCAATCAAGAAAAATGTATAGAGCCCTTTTTGTTTGTTTGTTTGTTTTGCTTTGTTTTGTTTTTTGCTAGGCAATGGGGTTAAGTGACTTGCCCAGGGTCACATAGCTGGTAAGCCTCAAGTGAGAGGCCGAATTTGAACTCAAGTCCTCCTGACTCCAGGGCCGTTTTTTCATTTTTTGTTTTTGTTTTAGAGCCCTTTTTTAAATTGCAAGTACTATAAACTAGGGCAAGTAGGTGGCTCAAAGCACTGAGCCTGAAATCAAGAAGACCTGAGTTTAAATCCAGCCTCAGACACTCACTAGCAGCATGACCATTGGCAAGTCATTTAACTTATGTTTGGCCTTAATGCAGCGTAGAAGGAAATGGCAAATCACTTCAGTATCTTTGCCAAGAAAATCCCATATGTGGTCACATACAGTTGGTCATGAATGAATAACTGAACAACAACTATAAACTAAACACTGAGATAAATATAAAAAATACATGAAACATGCCTTCAAGGAGCCCACCTTCTAGTTGGAGGAATAGAATAACCCAAATGAATGAGCAGATTGGCTACAATTAAATGCTAAAGTATATGGTAGAAACAAGTTGCTAGTCTCATAGAAGGTCTCAGAACACACTTTCAGACATGAGCCTACAGACTAAGTTGAGGTCATTTATTATCAGTGAATACCAAGTGTTAATTGACAGCCTTAAGATCCACCTCCAGAAACCTCTAATCCCACAAAAAGACTCATAGGTCAATTAGTCAATTGGCAATCACTTATTCTTTTCTTTTTTCTTTCTTTTTTTTATTGAATAATATTTTATTTTTGGCCCAGTTACACGTAAAAACAATTTTCAACATTCATTTTTTTAAAAATTTTGAGTTCCAAATTTTCTCTCTCCCCTCCCTCCCCTCCCTCTTCCCTGAGATGGTAAGCAATTTGATATAGGTTATACATGTTTAATCATGGAAAATATATTACCGTATTAGTCATTTTGTGAAAGAAGACACACATCCGAAAGGGGAAAAAAACATGAAAAAATACAGAAAGTGAAAAATAGTATGCTTTGATCTGCATTCAGACTCCATCAGTTCTTTCTCTGCAGGTGGATAGTATTTTTTTTTTTGTCATATGTCCTCTGGAATTGTCTTGGATCATTGTATTTGCTGAGAATAGCTGAGTCATTCACAGTTGGTCATTGTACAGTGTTACAGCAATCATTTAAGTGCTTACTATGTTCCAGGCACTGTGCTAAGTGCTGGAGATACAAAGAAAGGGAAAAAGAAACCCACCATTCCCTGCCCTCAAGGAATTTATATTCTAGTTGGGAAGACAATACATAAATGACTAACTACATAGAAGATATTTTCAGAGTAGATGAAAGTAATCTGAAAGAAGGTACTTGGGGACTGTGAAAGACCATCTCTAGAGTGTAGGATTTGAGCTGATTCTTGAAGGAAGCTAGGGAAACTAAGAGGTGGAGGTGAGAAAGCAGAGTATTCTAGACATTGGGGACCGCCATCATCAAGGTAGTTCGTCGTGTTTGAGGAAATAAAGATAGGCCAGTATAGCTAGTGTATAGATTACATGGAGGAGAGTAAAGTGTAAAATGGCTAGAAAAGTAGGAAAGAGACAAATAATGAAGAGCTTTTAATGCTAAATAGAAGAATTCATATTTGATCCTAGAGGTAAAAAGGAACCACTGGAGTTCATTGAAAAGGGGGCAGTGACATGGTCACATCTATACTTTAGAAAAATCACCAGGGTAGTTGAGTAGAGGATGGATTGGAGTGGATAGAGATCAGTCAGAGAGGTCAGCTAACAGGATACTGCAATAGTTCAGGCAAAAAGGTATTGAGGACCTGAACTAGAGTGATGGCTGTATAAATGGAGAGAAGGGAATGCACATAGAGATACTGTGAAGGGAGGTAACTATAAACCAGCAAAGGAGTTCTGTTACCACAGGACATGAAAAACCAAACCATCTCCTCTGGAACAGACCCCACAGCACTGATCCAGGAGAGAGATCACAAATTTATAGTAAAGGGGGCAGAGGGACTAGCCACCAGACATTGCAAAATGGCATTTCAAATGCAAACTTTCTGAGCACTTGTCTCTCTAAGGCACATGGTTCTGTAATACTTTCTCCATGTGGAAAGAAGTCAGATTTCAAAGACCAATAACCAAACACATCTTGAGCTGGTTCTTATAATTGCTGTGGCATAAGGTGTTAGTAGGTGGTATAGTCACAGCTACTGAAGACCCAGAAAAGAAAATTTTTGTCACCAAAATCTTTGTCACTGTTAAAATGGTTCACCATCAGAAACTGATGGGATTTTATCAGTGGAGATGACATTAAAGAAGAGGTATTACCACTTGTTTTACACTTTACCCTAAGGACCATGAGATCTTTCCATCTAACTTGCAACTGAAACCTTTTATATGTATTGTCTATTGTATTGTATTGTCTATTGTGTCTGTATTGTCTATGAGAAAGTAAGCTCATTGAGAGCAGAAAATGGTTTACTTTTCTATTTGTATCCCTGGCATTTAGCACAGTGCTTTGTACATAATCAATTAATAAATGCTTTTTTCATTCATTCATTTATTCACCCATCCATCCATCCATTTTTTGATGTTTTGTGGCTGCTCTTGGGAGGGGAAATCTCTTCTGTGACTGTCACATTGCCTTAGCTGCTCTCTGCACAGAAATTTTATAACGAAGTTAAAGAGATACGAGCCATGAAAAACATTGAAGTGGAAAACATAACTGAAGAGGAAGACAGTTTTGATGATTATTCGATTCTATATATTCTCTGCCAATAAAGAAATTCAGAAAGTATAGAAATCAACGACGGCTAGAATCATCAGGGGAGGCTTTAAAAGGGAGGTAAAACTTGAGTTGAATTTTAAATAATAGGTAAGATTTGGACAGATGGAAGGGGCAGGAGGAAGAGCGCATTCCATCATAGAGGCCATGAGTGGTAGAGAAGTCAGAATGAGCATAATTTGTATAGATGGGAGAATAAAGAGATCCTTCTTGACTTTGCCCTTTTCCTCACACCATATAGCCAACCAGTTGCAAAATCTTGTTTATTCTTCCTCAACAATATTTCTTACATCTGCTCCCAATTCTCCACTCACATAGCCACCACCCTAGTTTAGGATCTCACTATTTCTAACCTGGTCTATTCTAATAGCCTCCTAATTGATATCTTTTCCTCAAGTCTCTTCTCTTTCCAATGCATCCTCTCTACAGCTGATGAAGTAATATTCCTAAAGTGCAGGTCAGACCAAATTTTTCCCTTGCTCAGTAAACTCTAGCAGCTTCCTATTACCTCCGGGATTAAATACAAACTACTCTGTTAGGCATTTTTAAAGCTCTTCACAACCTAACTTCAACCTACCCTTCCAGACTTGTTATATATCACTCCACTTAATTACTCTTTGGTCCTGCTAAACTGTTTCTCACATGTGACACTCCATCTCCCATCTCCATGCCTTTACACAGGCTTGTACCCATGCCTAGAATGAACTCTCTCCTCACCTCTGCCTCTTAGAAGGCAGTTTTCTTTAAAGCTAGTTCTCTTTTTTCCTTTTTTTTCTTTCTTTCTAGGCAATTGGAGTTAAGTGACTTGCCCAGGGTCACACAGCTAAGTAAGTGTCAAGTGTTTGGTCTGAGGCCAGATTTGAACTTAGGTCCTCCTGAATTCAGGGCCAGCGCTCTATCCATTGCACCGCCTACCTGCCCCCAGAGCTAGTTTTCTTTAAAGCTCATCTCAAATGCCAAACCCAACCTGAGGCCTTCCTGATCTCGCAAATGGTAGTGCTTCCGCTGTGAAACTACCTTGCATGAGATTTGTGTGTGTGTGTGTGCATGTGTGTATGTGATATATGTATATATATATATATATACATATATATATATATGTATGTGTGTGAGCATATGTTGTATATTTTGTCTACCACTATAAAATATAAGGTCCTTAAGACTAGGGACTGTATGTATCTTTTTTATCTTTGTATCCCCAGCACCTTGAATAGTGCCTATCAGTCAATCTACAAGCATTTATTAAGTAAGCACTTATTATGTTGCAGGCATTGTGCTAAATACTGGGAGGTACAAAGAAAGAAATAATCTCAAGGTGCTCACATTCTAATGGGGGAGATAACATGCAAACAACTATGTGAAAGAAAGAAAGGAAGGAAGGTGGATGTATAAATATGTGTGTGTGTGTGTGTATGTGTGTATGTTGTTTATTGTTTGTATATGTGTGTATGTGTATGTGTATGTATAAATATATATAAATATAAAATTTATATGTATGTGTAAATATATATTTATTATGTATAATATATATTATACATATGTATAAATTATATACATATATAAAATATATATATTACACATATGTATAAATATATATAAATATAAAAATATGATCAATTGGAAATAATCCAGGAAAGGCACTAACAATAGATACTCAATAAATGTTTCTTAATGGATCATCCTAATTAGAGCTGAGGGTGCATGTTCATGAAGGATGAAAAATAAGTTTGAAGGCCTGATAATGGATGATTTTGAAAACCAGTCTGAGAAATTTAGATCTGACATGATAGAAGAGACAGTGTAGTACAGTGGGAAAAATTCTACATCAGGCATTCAAAGATCTAAATTCTAGGCTGAGCTTTACCACTAATTAGCAGTGTTGCCTTGGGCAAATCAATTCACTTCTTTATGCTTCATTTCTTCAACTGTAACATGAAGGAGTCAGACTATTTGTTCTAGCTTTTATCCAAGATAGGCTCTTTGCAGTGTTAAAATCATGAGTCTTAAAAAAAAAAAAAAGAATCCATTGAATTGTCTTAACCAGGGTAGTGGAAGGATGAAAGTGGTATTTAAGGAAGAATAATCTCAAAGGATTGGTTAGAGGTGGACAAAGTAGAGTTATGTAAGTTGTCTAGGTGTTAATAAATTAGGTACAATGTAATGAAGATCTAGGGGATGATGGAAAAGAGAGGAAGGGATAAAAGACTTTTCATGGGAAGAAAAAAAATTACAGAATTTGGTGATTTCATATGAGGGACAGAAGAGTGTCAAGGTCTCAGTCCTGGTACAAAACTGATAGGACAAGGGAAATTGGAATGAGTGCCACTTTGAGGGGAAGAGTGGAATAATTTTATTTTAGACATGTTGAGTTGAGGTGATGGCAAAAGATTCAAATAGAAAAATTTGTTAGACAGCAAAAGATATGAAAGTAGAACTTGGCAAGAGGATAACATTGGAGATATACATTTGGGAGTCTTTAGCATAGGAGTTAAAGCTGAAGCTGTGAAAATGGATAATTCTAAGACACTACAAAGAGAGAAAAGCAGAGGCCCTCAGGAAAAGCATATTAAGAGGGCAGAAGAGGAATCAAAGAAGGAAAAAAAGGATTAATCAAAGAGGAAGAAGGAGAACTGGAATAGCATAGTATCAGTCAAGCAAAGAGAGGAATGTTTCAAGAAGGTAAGAGTGCTCAAAAGTGTCAAATACAACAAGAGGAATCAAGAAGAATGAAGACAAAGAAAAGACAATGTCCATTTTGGATTATGTCTAGCATCAAAGAAATCACTGACAACTTTTTCTATTATAGATTCAACAGAGTGATGGGACAGGGAGGGAGATGTTAAAGATGGAGTAATTGGAAAAGACATTTGTTCCTAAAGTTTGGCAGTGAAAGGAAGGAAGGTTTTAGATGGTAACTAGAGGGCACCAAAGGGTCGAATTAAAGATTTTCAAGATAGAAGAGACATACAAAAATTTGGACCAGAGAAAGGAGGTCATTTATCCTCCATTTGACTCTTTCTGGGAAATAGAATTCTCTCTTTGCATTGCTTTTATTCCTGTTCTACATTCTCCTCACTATGTCCTATAATTTTTAGGAGAGTGCACACAAACAGGCCCTGAAGAAATCCTTGTGGAATACAAATGGGAAAAGTATCCATGAATTGGATTCTCTCACCATGGCACATATCACTTTGATGTCATTGAGGAACATCTGCATTTGCTCTTTGAAAATGATTTTTCTTGTCAGTTCTTGCTTTTTGAATTCAGTTTCTCTGTCCAGGAAGATAGCAGAGTGAAATCATTATAAATATTTTCCTTTTTAGTCGTGTTTTCCTTTATGGTGATATTTTTCTTCTCATTAATGTTTTCCATGGCACATAATGCTTTGATTTTCTTGAGGATTGTCTGACTTTTCTCTTCTGAAACTGTTTGAAATTCCAGTCTTTGTTTCTCATATACAGTTTCTCTGGTTCTCCAGAGAGATAATAGAATTGAATAATCATCAAAACTGTCTTCCTCTTCAGTTATGTTTTCCACTTCAGTGTTTTCCATGGCCCATATCTCTTTAACTTCATTATAAAATTTCTGTGCTCTCTCTTGACAAGCTGTTCTTATGACCAGCTCCTGTTTTTTAAATTCAACTTCTCTGATTTTCCAGGTAGTTGCCAGAGTTGAAACATCATAACTAACGTATTCTTTTTCTGTGATGGATTTCAACCATGTCTTCTGTGGTAGCTTCATTGTTTTCCTTGTTCAATGCATTAACTGGTTTTGTTCATTGTTTTCCTTTTCTTCTTCTTCTCTTTTATTGTTTAAAAATATTTCTCATAAAGTGTATGGAGGTCTCTGAGAGACAGGAGGGACACTAGGAGAAATTGTGGAGATCTTGAAAAACAAAAGCTATTAATAAATTTTTTTGATCTAAAAAACATTATTTCAGTAGTCCAGGTAAGAGGTGAAAGCACCCTAAACCAGGTTGAACAGTGTTTCTGTGAGTTGAGAGAAAAGAATAAATGCCAGAGATATTATAGAGGTAGAAGTGCCAAGATTTGAAAACCTATGTGATGATATATAGATATAAGTGAGGATGGGCGAAGAGTCAGAGATCATTCTGAGTGCTGACAGCTAGACAGAAGGTAGTGTTCCCAAAAGAATTAAGCAAAGTTTAGTGAGAATTCTGTCTTAAAGAACATAGAATACTAATCTCCCAAACCATGTTCTTTGGCTGGCTAGTTGTTACTTTCTTAAATGTATGGGTGGGCTATACAAAAGTAGGGTGAGGTTGGGGTTGGTCTTAGGAGTTTTGAAAAATGGTCAAGAATAAATCATCATAGCTCTACTATTACTGAGTAGAAGGGTGCCTATAATCAAAATTCATCTTAGATAATTTATGTATCCATTGAGCTATGTATTCATTGGGCTACACCAGAGCCCAAGCTATTATATCCCAATAATAATTATCATCACTTCAAAGGAAAATAGGGTGAAGGTCACAGAAAGAGCCTATAAAAGCAGTAAGCAATTTTGGGGGAGAAAGGAGCTATTTATATAGAATGGTAAGTTTTGGGACCAGACAAATGGCCTACAACGTAGATGATAGGAAGCATCCTGGTGGGGCTAAGTACCAAAATATGAGATGAGATGACTCTGGTAGGTTAGTTTCTATTGCATCTTGGAGGTCACCCTAGTCCAAGCCCCCTCATTTTGCAGATGAGGAAACTGAGACCCCCGTTGTTTTTTTTGTTTTTGTTTTTTGTTTTTGCATTTTGGAGTGAAGCATAGCAGTATGATGGAAAGAATTTCACATTTGGAGTCTGAGGAACTACTTTCAAATCCAGGCCTTGCTACTTACTACCAGTATGACCTTGGGAAAATCAGTTCACCCGTTGGGGCCTCAATTTCCTCATCTGAAAAATGAAGGGGTTGGTTTTCGGTGCCCTCCACGATCCCTTCCAGCTCTAAATGTATGATCCTTTAATTAAGCAGAAAACTCTGCCCTCAGATTCTTCCCTGGCAGTTGCCATTTTTCTCCTTTAAATTCACACCGATCTATCATTTAAAAATAAAACAGGAGTGAAAAGACTTTTAACGCCCCCCCTCCAAAAGCATCCTTTGCTGGTGTAGAGTTTTCGTGATGATACATGTCCTCGAGTATGAGTGATAGGTGTCTTCCTGCTGCCGCAGTGTCAGCTCAGGTAGGTAGAGTAAAAAGCATGTGTGCGTATGCCTGTGAGCTTAATACATTGTAGATACTCGTCAGCCTAAATAAGAACAGGAGTGCTCTGCTGTTTGTTTTTTTTTTATCTCCCACCTCCCCAACCTTACCCAACCCCAACACATTTTGGGGTTAGAGTTACTCTCCACTGTAAGGTGCCCAGCCTAGTTGTCAGGGATGATCCTGCCCTTCCCAGCAACATTTAAACCAGCACCCTGCCCAACACCTTTAAACCGTGGTTCAACCTGTACTGCATTTCCCAAGAGGCCGGCGCGAGGAGGTTCACGAAAAGGCATTATGGGTATTGTAGTTCGATCCCGTATCTGCTCTTCTGCCTTTCTCTTTTTCTCCGGGTGCCTCGCCCTAGCTTTGTTGAGCCCCGTAGCTGCCAATTAGCTGGGGCCATGTCGGCGCGTCCGTGACCCAACTAAAGAGGCCGGCGTGCAGGACGGCGCGCCGCGATTGGTGGCTGGCTGACCCTGTGGGGCGGGACGATAGGGCGGGTGGGGTGGCTGCGGCGATTGGCCCCAGCACCCGACAGGATGAGAAGCGGATTGGCTACGCATCAGGGTTGAGGGGCGGGACGGGAGGGAGGGTGCTCCGAGTGGCCGGAGCAGGAAGCCGGGCGACAGCGGCTGATCCTGTGGCTGGGGAGGCAGCAGCGGCGACAACGAAGACACCACTGTTGACGGGAGGGTGGCATCGGCACCTGGGCCCCGGCGGCGGAGGCGGCGGCGGCGGTGGCAGGATGCGCGTCCGGGTCAGGCTGGCCCTGCTGCTCTATGGGGCGCTGATGGGCTGCGGCTCGATGTGGGCGGCTTCGGGTCAGTACCCGCCCCCCTGCTCTGGTCCGAGATGAGGGACTCCGGGGCCGCCGCCTCCTGCCGCCTCCCCCCTTCTCGGAGGCCAGGCCTGGGCTGCGAGGGGGACCCACCAAGAAGGCCGGGCTGGCGGCGGGATAAGGACCCTCTCTCTATCGGTCCTGGCCCGCCCCAACCCCCGCCTGGAGGATTCCGTCCCCACGCGCTCCCCCTACCCTGTCACTCCTTCCCTGGCTTCGGTTGACCCGGGTTGTGAACGCTTGGGATGTGTAGGGGCGTAGAGGGGCTGGGGGTTACAGAGACTGTCGGGGCCGGGGGGGAAGGGGGGTCCTGGAAGAGGCTGGAAATGGAGGCCTTTCCGACGCACCCCACACTCACACGCACACACAACCCACATAAACACCTCACTCATCCTGCCTCAACAGCTGGCAAGGGCACACATCCAGGAGTAGCAGGACCCCTGCAGCCCCCACCCCACTGGCTGGGTTGCTCTGGGACCCAGGAGGAGCAGGAGCCAAGCTTACGTGCTTGCCTCTTGCAAGGGCCCTGCCTTAAGCATTAAGGATACTCCAGACGTCAGGGCACCCCACAGTTTGGGTTTCCAGATTTTGTGTAGCTCGCGCTCTATGAGATGTCACTTTGGAGAAAGGGGACACCCAGTTCTAGTAGTTAACAGTGTATTGGTTGAGTACCACATGTGCTGGCTCTTTTCTAACCTTTTTGTGTCTTGGGATTGTTACCCTTGTTGGTTTTTTGTTGTTGACTGAAAATGAGGATGGGGAATCGGATTAGGAATTGCATATCTGAATGGCTTCAGGTTTGTTTGCGGTAAGGTTTAAGGAAGAAATTAGTTCAGAATGGGTGGCCAGTTGTTTTTGATGTTTTGATGTGTGGCACTAAAAAAGGCATCCTGAAGGAATGTCTAGAGATCTGTTTTGGTCTCTGCGCTTAGAGTTGTTGTTCTTTTCTGTTTATCTACTTTGGGGCCTTAACTGGAATTTGATATGCCTTTCAAGACCCTTCCTCAGTTGCCATCTCTGTAGGACCTTCTTAACGTATGAAAGTGTTTCTTGCCTAAACTAGTATAGTGTAATGCTAGAATTTCCATCAGGTTCTATAAATAAATAATAATGATAATAAATCTATATAGTGCTTCATATTAATCTCATTTTTAACTGTAAAAATAATTTTCTCTTGTCTTCTGCAAGAAAATTCATAAGTAATTATTTGGATCCCCAAATATCTGGCCTAATTCTAAATTGTTGCATTCCCTTAATTATTCTGCTTCTAAAATGAAAGTTTCTATTTTTAAATTCTATTATTGGTGTCTTATATAGTTTGATATCTCTCATTTTAAAAATGGACTACACAGTCGACCTTCTTATATAAATGAAATTATGTGACACATTGTCATTATTAGGACACGGGCCTTGAGTTGTTTTTCAAATGATATGTGAGGTTTGCATTAATGACCAGGTCTTGCCTTTGAAATCTTTGTCAAATGGAGTATTGTAGTCAGTCAGTATGCATTTATATAGCACTAAAATCTAGGCTCTAAGCTGGAAGGAAATCTAGGAGAAAAAATTTACTCCACCCTCAGGGAGCTTACATTGTTATGGAGGAGAATTTGCAAACAACCATGTATATAACAAATAACCAGTAAGAATTTGTATTGTTGAACTCTGGTTCAACTGATACTTAACCTGAAATGCTATAGTCCTTAACTTTGTATCTGTGTGAACAGGATGATTTTCAGTAAAGGTTTTTTGTCCTAGCTCCTAGCACAAGCAGTCAGTCAGCACTTAAAACCATGGCATTTGGATCATAGGAAGGGAAAGAACCCTAGAGACTAGTTCAACCCACTCATTTTACAAATAAGGAAGTTGAGGCCCAAAGAAGTTAAATGATTTGTCCAAGATCATACAAACAGTAAATTTCAGAGCTAGGATTCAAATTAAGGTTAAGTCTAAATCCCTTCTTCTTCCTACTGCACCACACTGTTTTTGCGTGACAGTTACATAATTTTCTTAAAGGGTTTATGACAGGCATTAAAACAATATAGATATTGCATGTTGGAAGATAACTCACCAAAAAAATCAGTTGTGTGCAAGATAGGTAAAAGCATTTTGAATAAGATTAAATCTTACAGATTATCGTCATGGTAGAAATTTAGGTGACTTTTGCTTTTGTTTTGTTTAAACTGCTTGTTTATATGGCATTTCACCCCTTTTTAAAAGTTTAAATGCTCAGATGTTGAAAAAAATTGCATACCTCTCTATAGTCTAATTGTAGGTGTTCTGTATTGATCAATTTTATATTTCTAATTCTGTACTGAAGAATTAAAGTGATACTGTTATCTGGTACCAGACACATTTTTGGCAACTTAGAACATGGTCAGTATTCAAAGAGTCATTTGTCATTTACAAATACTAGCTAGAATGTCTTTATTCAGAGACAGAAGTGTTTTTATCCTAAGTAGTTTTTTTTAAAAATAATAATATTAAATAATTTTAAAGCAGAAGGTTTGGGGTTTTTTTTCTTTGCACTGCCACAGGCACTGATAATTTATGGAGACAGAGATTCTTCATCTTAAAGAGTTACTTGTGAGTTATTTTTTGTTTGTTATTATTGTTAAATGTTTTCAGGTTTTTTTTTAAAGTTGCATTTAAAGGCCAGCCCTTTCCACAGTCAGCCATTTAGCAAGTAGGTTGAAATTTTAGAAATTTGGGAGGTAGCATAGTACAGTAAAAAGAGTATTGACTCCAGAGTCAGAGGAGCTGGGTCCAAATCCTGCATCTTATGCTACCAGTTGGTATGACCTTGGATAAGTACTTAACCTCTCTCTGAAAGTCAATAAGTATTTATTAAGCTCCTACTATATTCCAGGAACTGTGGGGTAAGCCCTGTTTCCTCATGTATAAAATTAAAGAGTTGGATTCAGTGTTCTGTGAGGGTCCTTTCAGCTCTAGAGCTGTGACCTAATGAATTAAGATATCTCTTGTCTATCCATAGAGTTGGGAATCTGTTAGCTTTTTAAAAAAATTTGTTAATTGAATTTGTTAATATTTTAAATTTGTATTTCAAAGTAGTTGGTTTCTTTTGGAGCATTACAACGAAAGATGAGCTTCAGTTTTTTCAGAAATGCCCAGCCTAAGGTACCTGCCTAAATAGCTGGCAACTGCTTATCTACTGTCTTTCTTATTGTTGTTGTTCAGTGTGTCTGACTCTTTATGACTTCGTGGACCATAGCTGTCCACAGGGTTTTCTTGGCAAAGATGCTGGAGTGGTTTGCCATTTTCTTCTCCAGTGGATCTTTTTGTCAGGCAATCAAAGTGACTTTGTCCAGTGTTACACACCTAGGAAGTATCTGAGACTGGATTTGAGCTCAGGTCTTCCTGACTCCAGGTCCAGTGCTGTATCTACTGAGCTACTAGCTGTCTTTCTTAGATCTTTGCTTTATTATTTTATCTAGCTATATTTAAAGTAATTCATAAAATGATTTGAACTGTCCTCCCAGTGATATTATTTTTTAATATTCCACTGAAATGACTGAGCATCAAATCTAATTGTCCCTGTCCCAAATGGACTGCAGAAAGTGTAAGACCTGCATAAGCTAACAGTTCACAACAAGGTCCTGGAAAATGTTGATACTTGTTAGCTGTGGAGAATGCAGCAACTTCGTAAGATAACTTAGGACCTTTGTTCCATCTCCCTCATCTTACAGAAGAAAAAAACTGAGACCCAGAAAGGGAAAGTAACTTGCTGCTAACACACGGTTAACAAGTGGCAAAACTGGGATTTGAATCAATTAAATTTGATATTGTTTATCTTAGATTTATATACTGACTTTCCCGTCTCCCAAAGTGCTATCATTAACCCTTACAGTATCAGTATGAGGAAAGTAAGGTGGTATCCTTTTTTTACATTGTGGGGAACCAAAGCACAGGGAACCTTATTATTTAACTGAGGTCAGTCAGCAAAGGATGGAGGGATCTCTTTTCTTCTACTAGATTGTTCAGTTTATCGCCTCTTTCTTTTTAAAGTCTGTATCATTCAATTTAATTTATGTGACAAATAGATTAAATTTTGATCACTTTTCTCTGAAACCATATCAACAGCATTATGCTGCTTTGCTAAATGATGTAAAAAATGTATATTTCCCATTTTACCAAAGGAAAATTTCAATTTAAAAAAAGAATCTAAGCTTTTACCTATGATGAGGTATGCTATCATGGATGTGACAGTGTTGAATGGAAAATCAGTAAGGATTAATTGAGCATGTACTAATCTCTTCTATGCCCTAACTTTTTTTTTCTTTTAGTTTGATCTTTCTAATTTCTGATTAACTGTAATGCTAAAAAACTAATAATCTGGAGTCTCTTTAACTATTCATCAAAAGCATTGTCTTTTTTAAAGGGTCCCTCCTTTAAGAGGAACTCCAATAGCTTCATTCACCCTTTGAACATATAATGTCAAAAGTTATCAAGTAAGTCACCATAACAGAATGTCTACTTGTTTCAGAGAGAAAATAGCTTATGCTTTGTGAACAGTCTTAACATTACCAGCTGGAGTAAATTTCTTTCCGGGTTTTATAGGTTAAGATCTGTCAATATTTTCTTTACCTGAAACCTGTTACTACTTAGTTGTTTCTAAAAAAGAGGAGCTGTGCACATGATGCAATAGGGCTGAAATCTGGTAACAGAAACTACCTTGTATTCATAAACAAATTTTCTCATTGTGACATCTTATATTTAGCCCACTAACTTTTTTTCCCTTTCAGTAGCTAAGTACAGTTACTTATTTTAAAGCATATTTACCATCATAATAAATATACATAATAATTTTTAGTGAATATGTAGGAGATATACATATTCATAAGGAATAATCCAAAAAGTTGATTTAAAAGTTTGAAAAATATAGATAATTCTATTTCTATGCATAGTGCCACTTTTATGTTCACTGAATAACCAAGCAAGAAACATATTTTTAAAATATCAGTAAGCTACAAATTATTTGGAATACATGTTAAACGCAACAAGTTACAGTGATTAACTTTTCATCTTTAAACATAAAGAAACATAACTATGTAACTTGCTTTGATAGCATGTAACTCAATAAAATTAGCACTGTAATTATTGATCAGATGCTACACTTAAAAATAAAATTTAGACATTTAAGAGTACATACCTGAAACTTTTCATTTTCTTTTCCTTGATGAGTGAAAAGGTGAATATTCATGAAGTTGCTGAAAAGCTTTGGCCAAAAAGAAATTTATTTTGAATAAAGAATCTTTCTTTAAATATCCAAAGAGAAGCTGAAATGGAAAGAAAACATTTGAGTTCCCCCACACTCACACTTTTATTTAGCCTATTGTTTTTCCTTGAATCTTATTGTTAAATTTAACCTTTGGGATAATTTGAGAAGAGATCAGATTGAAATTGTGTGGGAGGGAGCATTTGATTTTGGCAAGTCAATGACAATATTATCCATGTGTTATGATTACATAATCAAAAGGACAAAAACATTGCTTAATCATTGTGATAAATGAGAACAGTAACCATCATTTGATAATACTAGTTCCATACTTCTGTTTTATATACCATAAACCTCAATTATTCAGACTTTTCCAGCTGGTTTGTTTGAGAGTAATGTTAACACCATGTAGTGGAGTGGCACTTATATATAGTACGTAATGGATAGGTATCTTCAGGTAGACTAAATTTATGACAAGAATTTCCTCCTGTAAACTCTGCTTTTGATAACTCAAACCCAAAGTCTATTTGCATTGTGGTATTTTAGAGCAATGTTTCCTGAACCATTTTGGCCGTGGAACATTTGGGAGCTCAAAAATATATTGATGGAAGTTGTAACTTTGGTTCCCTGGGAGGTACTAGGAATTTAGTATGATCTAGGAATAAAGAAGGCTATGAGGAAGTTTTTCATATTGAAAATTTTCTGTACAAAAGTATTTTTGATAAATACTTTAATAGTTAAGATCTTGATTGGAAAAATATTGGTAGAAAGAACTTTTTTGTGGGCTTTCAGCACATGGCACAGAATACCAGGGTTTGATGGAACTTTGAGGAATGCTGAAAATTGGGAATTGCATTGCAATGAGGACTAAATGACAGCTTTGATAACAAATTTTAAAATTTCAGTGGGGGTAGCTCTTGGAAATCCCATTTGTTCATCTAACACCAAGATTTTTAAAAATAATCAAAATATGTTGCCCCAACTGGTCAAGACTTGTTTAAGACTATTTGGGGAGGAACCCCAAAGACAGAAAACTCCTGTTTGTTTTGACAATTTTACTGGGCAAAGAAAACAGACGTTTTGGACAGTGAGCCTTTGCTTGTTGGTTACATAAGAGCAGGGGGGGAATGCATAATAACTGAAGGAAACAAGAAGTAGCAGGAAAACTTGGGAAGAATAGGAGAAAGAGAGGAAACAGGATCAGAAAAACCAAAGCAGTCGGTTTGAATCAAAGAGCAAATGCTATTTCTCCTTGACTGGAATTGTTACTTATTTAGAACAGACTATTGATTTCTTAATAAAGAAACCAACAGCAGGTCTCTTTAAGGTGGTAAGTATGTTACTGTTTATTACCAGCTTTTGGTTCTGCTCCTGCAGTATCTAGAGTACAATTAGTAAAAATGCACTTTCTTGGTTGTTTAGTGACTCCCCATATCTATGCAAATAGAAAAGTGAAACTATGCATACAAATGGAGTTATCTGTATTTTAAAACCTTTTTGCATCAACTTTTTTTATTCTCCATGTGAATACATACATTTCTTTCTATTTAGTTGCCAAATATTTGTTATGCATGACTCCTAAATATATAAAGATATTTCTCTGTGGTCTTAACTTTGCCTTTGAACTCTAGTCCTATATTACTTACTACCTGTTGGGTGTCTCTACCTGCATGTCTCAAAAAGCATCAATTCATCTTGTCCAGAATGTCTCATTATCTTCCCTAGTGGGCACATCTCTTCACAAAATTGCCTTAATTCTATTAAGATACCACCATTGTTTGAGTCATTTAGTTGTGCCACATCTGACTTATTCTTGATTTCTTCCTCCCCATTCCTTGAGCCCTATCTGCAGTAAGTTGCCAGATCTTGTCAATTCTACCTCCATAAGTCTCTGGCACTCATCCCCTTGTCCCCACTCATGGCCACTACCCTGATTCAGGCCTCTTCTTTCTGCTATTACAATATAGCTTCTCAATTAGTTCCTGCTTCTGGTCTCTCCCCTCTTCAATTTGTGGTCAAATCTGACAAGTCATTCCTGTATTCCCAAAATTTCGGTGACTTTCTATTGCCTCTGTTATAAAATACAAACCCATTAGCCTAATAGTTAAAATTTTTCCCTTGTCTGCTTTCCACCTTCCCTACCCAATTTATTTCATATTGTTCCCCTTTGTTCTGCATCTAGCCAAACCTGCCTGTTATTTTGTTCCCCAAACTCAGCATTTCACTTCCTGTCCCAGTGCAGCCCCAGTATAGTGTCCCATGTCTGAAATGAACGTGTTACCTTTCTTCAAGGCCCAGCTCAGATGTGATATCCCAAAGCTTTCCCTGTCTTATCCACCCCACCCTAATGCACCCCAGTTTGTTCATTCTTTCTCTGGTGATGACTTTATATTTATTTATCTGTGAACATGTTACATTCCTTGGTAGAATGTAATCTCTTTGATATCATGGACCATTTTAATTTTGTTTCATCTTTATACCTCTAGCACCTAGCACAGTGCTTAAACATAGGAGATGTTTAACAACTATTTATTCAATTGTTGAACTATCTACTGTATGAAATGTATTTTGTTAGTGTGTAGAGGAAGAAAAAAGATCCATGATCCTTTCTGTCTTGAGGAACAGTTACTGATAAATTTAATGAGTTGTAAAATGTTGATAAGCAATAGGGGAAACTAATTTTACTCCAATCCGAGTGGATCAAGAAAAAGAGGAACAAAGTCAAGGAAGTTAATTCTGTAAACACCTTAATTTTTGTAGTCTTGTGTATTTGTGTTTCAATTTATATTGTATTAATCTTGTACATATCATACTTAAAGGTAGATTGTAAGTGTTTTGAAGACTGAGACCATATCTTATTTGTAAGACAATATCTGCCTCCAAGATCCAATGCTTGCACTGCCTTTAGTTAGTAGCTGATAGATGTTAGAAGGAATGACTAATTGACAATTTGTCACTTAGGGTATGTAGGAAATAATGAAATTAAACCAGAAGAATTGATTTGACTTTTGTCTTACCACCTGTGTGGTGATGAGGCACTTCTTCTGGGACAGTAAACATTTGCTGAATAAATTAATTTTAACCACCTCT
This sequence comes from Vombatus ursinus, assembly GCF_900497805.2. Taxonomy (NCBI): domain Eukaryota; kingdom Metazoa; phylum Chordata; class Mammalia; order Diprotodontia; family Vombatidae; genus Vombatus; species Vombatus ursinus. The sequence continues at coordinate 15,821,578 of NW_020954723.1, forward strand.
GGTGTTGTACTAGGTATTTAATGAATTAATAATAAAGCATTTATTAAGCACTTACTATGAGCCTGGCACTGTGTCAATGAAAATGCATGCTAGACAGCTGCTGCCCTCAAAGGATTTACTTTTTTTTTTTTTTTTGCTCTTTTTGTGTGGCAATTCGGGTTAAGTGACTTGCCCGGGTCACACAGTTAGTAAGTGTCATGTGTCTGAGGCCGAATTTGAATTCAGGTCCTCCTGGCTCCAGGGCCAGTGCGTTATCCACTGTGCCACCTAGCTGCCCCAGGATTTACATTCTAATGAGGAAAAATAACAATGCCAGGCTAGAAGTGTGTGTATGGGGTGGGGGGGGGGTATTGGAGGTATAAAGAAAAATAAGACCTGGATTCTGCCCTAAAGGGCAAATCTGCCCTAAGATTATATTCTTAGGGAGATAAGTTGTTTGCCTTCCCTTCGAAATCATAAAGCAAAACAGAATACAAGAGATGTGGATGAGATGCAGTGACCTTGACACCTGTTGAATAGCAGGATCCAAAAAGATTTCAACAAACTAGAATGAAGATGTGAATATGAGTTTAAATCTAATGGGGGTAAAGTCCAAACCAACATTAAAAACCTACTGTGTGGAGGGCATGAGGTTCAACCTGACATTAGAGAGCCATTCTAGGAGTGAGGACCATCTGGGTCCAGTTCCTACCTCTGACACATGAATGAATGAATAAATTTTTGAAGTATTTATTAGGTGCTTGCTATATGCAAAGTACTGTGCTAAGCACTGGGGTTACAAATAATAATTATGGCTAGCATTTATGTATTGCTTTAAAATTTGCAAATATCTCATTTTGTTCTCACAACAACCCCAGGAAGTAGATGTTATTATTATTCCCATTTTACAGATGAGGAAACTGAGGCAGACATCAGTTAATGATTTGCCCAAGGTCACATAGTAAGTGCCTGAGGCAGGATTTGAACCCAGGTCAAGTCCAGATCTCTAACCATTACATTACTTAGCTGTCTAGAAAAGAAAGACAGTACTTACTGTTAAGGTACTCACATTCTAATATTTCACACATATGGAAGGTTTCATCTGTAAGTCAGACAAAAAGATCCTATGATCCTTAGAGTGCGCTGGCAAAGCAGATGGCAATCACTCTCCTATAATGTCATTTCTACTAATGAAATCATATCAATTTCTGATGTTGAACCATTTTACAGTGCCAAGGACTGTAGTGGCAAGAACTTTCTTTTCTGGGACTTTAATAGCTGTGGCTGTAGCACCTGAAAGAGTAGTTGCCATCTCCACAGGGGTTACTTTCCTAGGTGATGGCTACAGGCACTGGACAGGAAGCATTGCTATTCCCAAGGCTCTTGGGTTCAAGGTCCTGGGTTGTCTTCTTCAAGCTCTGATGGGAGATGGTTGTCGTGGTGATAGTGGTGGTGGTAGTAATGGTGTGATTTGCCTGGTATATGCTGCTTCTCATCTCTCCTTCAGGGTACTTCGCACTTCAGCTGGACTGGATTGCCTACGTATTAACTGTGTAACCTCGGGCGAGTTAACTGGCAATGCCGTGGTCAGCACTCTTAAAACTGTAAAATACAAAGTAATTGCCTATCTGCATCAGGAGAAGGAGTTTCTTTACTGGGAGTTCCCTAAGCCAATGAAATTGTGCCACGTCTTCCCACCTCTCATCCCCCTCATCACCCCCTAAAAAAAGTAGAGTATACATAAAGTATACTAGTGTTCAAGGAATCAAGTACACCAATATAGGATTGGACAGGCACAGCTCAAAGAAGATTAACCAAAAAAAGGATTTTAGAGACTGTAAGTTCAATATAGCATGACAGTAAAAAGAATTTAACAAAATGCATTAATAGATGTTCAGTGTCTAGAGTGAGTAGTGTAACTATTTGTATGTATCCTATGTCCATTCACAATACGTTTACAGTAGTGTGTTCAGTTCTGGGTACCACATTTTAAGAAGGGCATTGGTGGGCTTTAACTTGTGGAGACCATATTATGTAAAAACTCGTTGAAGAAACTATATTATTATGTGTAATAGCTGAGTATGTATATTGCTTTAAGGTTTGCAGATTGCTTTACATATTTTATTTGAACATCACATGAAGTGGGTGTCACTGGTATTCCCATTTTAAAGATGAGGAAACTGAGGCCCAGAAAGGTTAACTAAGATGGTCACATAGCTCAATAAGTGTCAAAGGCAGAATTTCAACCCATGTCTTCCTGGCTTCGATTCCAGTATTCTGTCCCCAGATGCTTAGCTTGGTGAAGAGAATGCTCTAGCATTGGGGAAGAGGAGATAGGGAAGGTGGAGAGAATATAGTAGCCAACTTCAAATGTTTGAAGAATCACGTGTCATATGGAAGAGACATTAGAACCCAGAGGTCAGGACTATAGTAGGAGCTATATATAGGTGAAATTTGCAAAGTGGCACACTTAGGTTCACTGTGGAAAAAAAAAGTTTTTAACAAATAGTTATCCCCACGATTTGACTGTCTTGGTTATGCTTCCCTGGAGGTTTTGAGGTAAAAACTGGAATGTCTCTGCTCAAGGGTATTATTGGGGGGATTCTTGCTTAGGTACAGGTTGAATGAGCTGACCTCAGGGTTCCTTTCCCACTTTAAGCTTCAGTGAGAAGAGATTATGACTGGCAGGATTCTCAGTGAGGGCTTCATGGAGGAAGTGACATTTTAAACTTGAAGAATGAGTAAGACTTCAACAAAGAAAGATTGGTAAGAAGGATATTCCAAGCATAGGGAACAGTGTGAGTAGAGAGAGATGGGAAAGCACCATAGTTATTCAAAGGTTGATGAGTAGTTAAATTTAGCAAATGTGTAGTATGAAATAAGGGTGAAAGGCAGGGTGGAAGCAGATTTTGGAGTGTCTTTAATTCCAGGATAAGTAGTTTACATTTTATTTGGTCCCATAGGAAGCCATTGAAAGTTTTTAATCAGTTCAGTAATGTGATCAGACATGTGCATATGGAAGTGGCACGTATGGTAGATTAGCACGGGCAAGAAACTGGAGGTAGAGAGAGAGAGAGACTAGTTAAGAGACTTTTGCAGTAAGCAGGTGGGAAGTAATGAGAACCTGAATTATGGTTGAAATGGAAATGAAGATATCACTTATAGGAGGTATAGTTGAGATAGATTGACAATGCCTATGTGCTGAATGGGGGGAAGGATGGCGACAGAATTGTGGTACCATTGACAGAATTAGAGCTGTCAGGAAAAGGAGCACATTATAAAGAAAGAAGATGAGTTCTGTTTTAGACATTTAGCTAGAATTGTAGACAGGACAGTTAAGTGGGCAGCTTCCATAAGTAGTTGAAAATGTGATTCTGGAACTTGAAAGTCTTATAAAAGAGGTTTGTAAATCACTTTCATAGAGGTGAGAGTTGAAGGGAGTGATTGAGGTTATCGAAGGAAAGGATATAGAGAGAAGGAAAAGGACCAAATGCTGAAAATGCTTATATTAAGGGAATGGGAAAAGAAAAAATACCAAAGAAAGAGACTGAGGAGGAGCAGTTAAAGAGATAAAACCAAGAGGAGGAAGGCACAGTATTAAGGAAGCCAAGAGAGGAAAGAGTATTTGAAGAGGAGAGGGGGACAGGAGACTGCATAATGTAGTTTGCCGAAGAAAGATCAAGAAGGGAAGATTCCTAGGAAAGGCCACAGGCTTTGACTGGAGGGCAGTTTCATTAGAATGATGAGCACGGTAACCAGCTTAGAGTGGGCTTAAGAAAGAGCAGGTATTGAAGAAATAGAAACAATATGTATAGCTGACTCCTTTATGAAATTGGACAATAAAAGGGAGATGAAGGGTGGAATAGCAGCTTAATGGGGCTGCAGAATTAAGGGAACCCTTTTAAAAAACAGTTTTTAGTTCATTCTAGACTACCACTTGAAATTCTTGATTATTTCAGGGACTGATTATCCAGTTTGTGGATACTATTTTGGTGTACTTTGCTAAATGTTTGACATTAGTAATATCCTTAATTTTCCAACAATAAAACTAGTGATTGATTTATTTAAACTTTCCTTACAGATGACAAAGGAGGTCAGGATGAATCCTTAGATCCAAAGGTATGAACTAAAAATCTTCATTATATTTGCTGCTGTTTAGCTAAGTTTATCAATCACAAGCCAACAAGGTTTCCTAAGTGACTGCTTAAGTGTGAAGTGCTAGGAATACAAAGAAAGGTGAAAAACAGTCCCTGCTTCAAGGAATTCAGTCTAATGAAGGAGACAACTTGCAAACAACTATGTACAAACAAAATATACGCAGGATAAATTGGAGATCATCTGTTTTAAGGGTTTGCACAGTATAACTAAAGACGATATAAAGAATCCGCATTTATGTGATAAGTAGAATTAGACCTTTCTTATTTAAATGGTAAAGGTAGTATTGCCCTTTTACCAAAAAAAATTAACTTTGTCCTATAAGTGATAGGTTTATATGTGACACCAAAGTGTGACACATGTCTTAGATGGAGCTAACAGAACAGTAAAGGTGTTATCTTTCTCTTCTGAAAACAAACGGTAAACTTTCCTCTTTTCAAAAGTATTGTTTATGTTCTACTTGAAATTTTTTAAGCACCTTCATGTGGTAGTCATGAGATGTAACTTGATTCACTGGATAGAAAACCAGTTTTGGAGTCAGGACCACCTGGGTCCAAGTCCTACATCTGACACATGTTCGAATGAATATTTAAAGAGCATTTTAGTGGGAGCCACTTTCAGTTCTGTTTTTCTTTATTTTTGTCCTTTACTTGTATTAATGCTTTTTTTAAAACAAATTTTTTTTACAAATTTTTAAATTAATCTGTCCCTCCCGATACCCTCATCACTCAATTTTAAAGGAATAACAAAAAAAAAAATAACCCACAGTACACAGCTACATAGTCTAGCAAAACAAATTTCCATTTTAGCCTTGTCTGAGAAATGTGTATTTCTCTTTGCATTTTAATTTAATAACTTTTCTGTTATGAGACAAGTATTGTGTTTCATCTTTATTCTTTCAGACTCATGGCTTATCATCATGTTTATCATGTTTATCACAGTTGTAATATTTCAAAATTGTTTCTCTTGATAATGTTATCCTGGCATACAGTGTTCTACTTTTACTCACGTAACTCTGAATCAGTTCATAAAGGTCTTCCCATTTTCCTCAGAAATTGTCCATTTCATCATTTTCTTACAACACAACAATATTCCATTACATTCATATACCATAAGATGTTTAGCCATTTCCCAGTGGCTAATGACACTCCCTTTTCCCCCCTTTCCAATTTTTGACCACCACAAAAAGCACTATTAATGCTTTTTTCAAGAATGTTTTTCATATATCACTTTTCTAATATATAGGACACTTGTAATATTAGCCCTATGCTTAAAAAAAATCCATCCCATGTAAAAGTACTATGGTTGACAGGTCATTAAAGGCGATTTTGAAATGACAGAAGAGTTTATTTTACTACTATTTGAGGAAATAACTAGTTTTGGAAGAAAGTTATATTAAAATAGTAGAAAATGAAATAATTTTACTAAAGTCAATTAAAAGGTGCTAGTAGGTATGAATAAGGAATCTAAAAGGAGGTTAGCCAAAAATATAGCTCAAAGGATAACAATCACTTCTACATCTAAGTTAACAGAACCTGTCAGATTAGTCTAACTATAACACATGCCAAATATAGGTCACATTCCTGAAAGACACCTTTGAAGGGAAAATATATCAGTATTCGCTGGAAAATAATTTCATGAAATTAATATACTAAAATTATATTTACTGTGAAACTTTTTTTGTGACACTTCTCAGACTTCCTTGCCATCAGAAGAATCAGTAAAGGACCATGCCACAGCAGCCCGAGTAGTAGCTGGTCAGATCTTTCTTGAATCAGAAGAAACAGAATTGGAATCCCCTGCCAAAGATAACAGCTTCAAGAACCAAGACAGAGATGTTGAAAGTATTATAGAAGACTCTAGCTCTCTAGAGATGCCAAGTCTAGAAAACAAAGACTTGGAAGAAAGTGAGGAAGTATTGAAATCAGGTATTGTATTGCATCCTTCAGGTTTTCCTGATTTGAAAAGAATTTATTTGCTTAACTTTAAAGTAAAGGTAGAAGAATGTTTACTATTTTTGCTAAATGTGTAGTAGGAAGAGCACAGAACTTGGGCTCAAAAAACCTATGTTTGGATCCCAGTTTTGAATTCCCAGCCTTTTGGAAAGAAAACTTCCACTTAACCATGTACTTTTAGTGAATTAATTTATTCATTGTTTCCCAAACACAGTCTTTGCTTTCCCACCTCCACACGTTTGCTTATACTACACTCTGTGTTGAGAATGCCCTCCCCTACCACCTTCTACCCATTCCTCATAGCTCAATTTACACAGTACCTCTTCCTTGAGGTTTTCCTTGTAATATTAGCCCTATCTTTAAAAAAAAAAAATCCATCCCAAAGTAAACATGAAAGTATATGGTTAACAGGTCACTAAAAGCAATGTTGAAATCAGGTAGAAGAAACTGAACTAGTAACTCTCCTTCCTCCAAAGCTTCGTATCACTTCTAGTCTTTCTTAATCATTTTACGCAACAAATTTTATCTCAGCTCCCACCTCAGTACGTAGCAAGTACTCAGCAAAAGTTGAGTTGATAAATTTAGGTAACATATAGAAAGCATTTTGAAAACCTTAAGACATATTGTAAATATCAGCTGCCATTTTCAATATCGTTATCGTTATTGTTATTAAGCTAAAATGTACTTGTAGCCTTCAGTCTTTTTTTCTTTTTCTTTGGACCCTTGTGAACACATGTGACTTCCCTAAGAAATATGCATCGTGTTCTTGATTGGTCACAATTGGACCTAAGCTAAGCTTCAAGTGGAAAGAAAGATCATGTTTGTCAAAAGGTTGTTGTTGATGAAACTTTTTTTAAGCACTTCTTTTGTGCAGAGCACTGTCCTAGGCACTAGGGCAGATACAAAAATGAAGAGATTGGGTCTGTCAAGGAATTTATAATCTAGTGAGAGGGGAAAAAAACCACAGCCTCATCATCATCACCATAATTGGCCTTTCTATAATGCTTCTTGCAAAACACCTACAACCATTATCTCATATGACCCTCAAAATAACTTTTCAAGGTAGGTAGAACAGATATTATCTCCATTTTACAAGTAATAATGAAAATTAGCACCTACCTATGGTTGTGCGATAATATATATATAAAACCTAAAGGGTTTAAAAAGTGCTATATGAATGTTAGCTTATTATTGTTATCATTTTGCAGATGAGGAAACTGAGGCTTAGAAAGATTAAGTGTGTTGCCCATGGTCATAGAGTATCAGAGACAGAATGATATCTTTTGATTCAAGTCCTGTGCTCTTTCTACTACACCACTCACATATAAAAATAAATTACAGAATTTTAGACATTAATGAATAAAAGAGGTACAAAGAGTTATGTAAGGTCTAAGGAAGGAAAGATAACTTTTGATTGGGTGGGAGAAATAGTTTCATTGAGGAAATAGCGTTTGTGCTAGATCTTAAAGAATAAGCAGAATTTCTTTTTTTGCTTCATTTTATTTTATTTTTTATTTAATTTATTTTTAAAGCACAGAGTTTTTTTTGTCTTTTTTTTTAACTCTAAATTTTCCCCTTTTCCTACCTCTCCTCTCTCCCAACTAATGAAAAGGCAAGAAAAACAAAATCTAAGAATAGGTAAGCTCTCAATAGGCATAAACCTAAGGAATGCCTTGAATAAAGGAATGGGGCATCAGGAATAAGTGTGGGACATATTTCAGGGACTGTGAATAGTTGTTGCTGCTTTGGTTCTCTTAGCATTAGTAGGTTTCTTAAAGTGATTGTTGTGCTACCAACATAGTAATTAATTAAACCTGGCTTCGTACCTTGACCGTAAGGACAGTTTATTATTATTTCTTAAGACCTGGAAACTCAGGAGACTAATAGAGTACTCATTGCATTTTTCTTTGCTTCAGTATTACTATTACTACCTCTTTGATATTTCAAGGTATGGATACTCCTTCCACCAATGCAAATTCAAACTTATCTAAGATTTAGTAGCTAGCCTTCAGAATTACTTCATTTGTCATTCTGCAGCCAACCTGGTGATAAACTTTTCCAAATTCTGCAGTTTGTCCTTAGCTGATGGACATACAATCTGTCTGTAGGCTATACCCAAAACAGCCAACAAAAACCCCTTCTAGCTTAGTAAGATTCACCAAAGCTTGAGCTCTGCTGGCATAGCTTTCAGGAGCTCTTGACCACAATTGCATCATGATGAGGCATTGGACTGCAAATTTAATGCAGAATTATTACTACTATTGATAAGAATACTTTCTTCTTCCTGTAAAAATAATTGGATTTTTTTTTTCAGTGCTCAATTATAAGGTGGTTGCAGAAGGTAATAACTTGTTCTTTGGGCTAAGTTAATTTCCAGATGAGAATGTAAAGACTGGCTATTTACTCTGCTGTAAATGTAAAGTCTTTTCATAGATCTGTAGCTAGAAGGCACCTCGGGATCCATCTAGTTTAACCCCCTCATTTTACAGATGAGGAAACTGAAGCCTAGAGAGGAGAAATAAGGTCAGATGATAAATGTTAGAATTAAGATCATCCTTCCCCTTTTAATGCATTTGCCGCAAAAATCAGAAGAGGAACTAAGAATCTATAGTTTTATTATTTTCAAACTAAAAATCAGTCAGTCGGTCAATAAATAATAAACATTTATTCAGCAGCTACTACATATAAGGTACTCTACTAAGCACAGATGATGGAAAGAAAGACAAAAGATAGCGCCTGCCTTCAAGGAGCTCACACAAAGGCCCCCTTCTAGCCTGCATTATCCCATACATCCATACATGTTGAGATCCTAAATTTGTAGTCTGTACCTTTTCATGTGGAAGTGCCTGCTTTTTTTTTTGGTACATCTTGCATGGAGGATCCATGTAAAAATATGGACAAGAATCTCACAGAAAGGAACCAAGGTGTTGTCAGTCATTAATCATTTATTAAACACCTACTACGGTCCAGACACTGTGCTAAGCATTAGATGTACAAAGAAAACAAAAGATAGTCCCTCCTCTTAGGAGACAACACACAGCGACATACAAACATGTAAATCTAGTTAGAGATATATAGATATATAGGTATATTTGTATTATATATGATTATCTCCAATTGGAGATATCTTAAATTGGAGATAGTCATCAGAGACAAGGGACTGGTATTAAGGGGAGGGGAGGAAGTCACAAAGGTCAGAAAATAAGATTTTATCTGGGACCTGAAGGAAGCCAGGGAAGTGAGGAGGAAGAACATTTCAAGCATGAAAGACAGTCAGGGGGCAGGGGGAGTTAGTGGTAGATAAGCGTATTTACATTGATGAAATCGCAAGCACATCAAAGCAAAGTAACTCCAAACCAGGGTTTGACCATTATACTTTTCTCAGCCAATATGATTAAAGGTAATTGTTTTTAAATAGCAGATAGACTTTTAGTATATAACTTGGTTTATTTTCATAATGTTACTGTATGATTAGGAGATAGTGATTAGACCTGTCATTTCTTTGGCACAGAGAAAGCCCAGATGAAGACTCTCCCTCTGCTAATGCTGGTCAGCACCTTCTTTGTGATGTGCAGTCTTTAGAGTAAACAGTTAAGAGTCTTGACCAGGGTCACATAGCTAGTATGTATCAGAGATGGGAAGTAGGCCACCCAGAGGCCAATTCTATCCACTACACCCTATTATCTCTCAATGTTATTCCTTTTTTTTTTTTTTTGTAGTTCATTTTCTTTTTTTTTAAATTAATTTAATTTTAGTTTTCAGGATTTATTTCCATAAGCTTTTGAGTTTTAAATTCTCTCCCCTCCCTCCCTTCTCCCTCCTCAAGACAGTGTGCAATCTGATTTAGGTTCTACATAGACATTCCTAGTAAACATATTTTCACATTAGTCATTCAGTGAGGTTCATTTTCTTTTTTTTTATTAATTTATTTTGATTTATCAATAATCACTTCCATATGCTTTTGAGTTTAAAATTTTTCTTCCCCTTCCTCTCCACCACCCTTCTCAAGATGGCGCATAATCTGATATAGGCTATACATTTACATTCATATTAAACATATTTTCACGTTAGTGATGTTGTAAGTAGAAATTAAAACCAATAGGAGGAACCATCAGAAAGAGGAAACAAAACTCAACAGAAGAGAAAAAAAATAACAATTCGGTTTCCATAGTTTCTTTGGGTATGGATAGCATTTTCCATCACAAGGCCTCTGAAGATGTCTTAGATCCTTGTATTGTCAAGAAGGGTTAAGTTTATCAATATTAGTCATCACACAATGTTATTGTGTACAACATTCTCTTGGTTCTGCTCACTTCACTCAGCATCAGACCATACAAGTCTTCCCAGGTTTTTCTGATGTCAGCCTGTTCATCATTTTTTATAGCACAGTAGTATTCCATGACATTCATATACCACAACTTGCTCAGCCATTCCCCAGTTGATAGGCATCCTCTCAATTTCCAATTCTTGGCCACCACAAAAAGAGCTGCTATGAATATTTTTGTACACGTAGGTCCTTTTCTCATTTGTGTGATCTCTTTGGGATATAGCCCTAGAAGTGCTATTGCTGGGTCAAAGGGTATGCACATTTTTATAGCCCTTTAGGCATAGTTCCAAATTGCTCTCCAAAATGGTTGGATCTCTCAATGTTATTCTTAAGGAAAACAATGTAAAGATTTAGCTATCTAATAAACATTTGTCCAAACTACATGTTATAATCTAAAGATTATATATGCTGTAATGTATTTGGGGTTGGAAGGAGGCTTGGCAAGAAAGGATTATACATTTTTTCTGAATCTGATCTAAGAAGCATTTGTTAAACACAGCAAGAACATTACAGAATAAATATAAAAGAATAGTCACAAATACAAAGGAGTTAAATTCAGGGTAGTTAGGGAGGGCATTAGGAAATTAGGAATTAGGAAAGAAATAGGCAGAAATAGACTGGTTGCAATCTGCATTGTTGGAGGGAGTATCCACAACAACAAGATCACAGAATCAGGAGAGTATGGGAGTATAGGGGCAAGATACTGTGCTAGGGACTAAAGACTTCAATGGTCAAGCTAAAGATTATAATTCAGAAGTCCTTTCAGTTTCCTCTGGACACTTTTACTTTGTCATAAAGCTACAAAAAAGACATAGCCGGGTATTGTTCTGCTTAGGTGGTTTCAATACAGTAGCCGTTAAGACTTGTTTGACTGATTTTCTGTTCTACTTTCAGTGACACAGAGTTTAAACCTCTTATACAATGCTTAAAATTCCTGTTCTCAGGTAAATGAGCTGATTTGAACCAAAGGGTGACTCTTCCACTAAAGTGCTGGTTAAAAAGAGAATTAAGATTTCCCTGGAAACAAAATTAGCCTGAAAGTAGGAGATTAGAAGAACATAAACATCTGCCAACAACGTCATCATTGTGCAAAAAGTTAAAGGGAAAATAGAGGAATACATAATGACTGTCTAGGAGACCATTTCTTTTAGACTAGCACTTACCTAAAATTCTAGATTTTTTTTTTAACGTGGATTTTTAAAATACAAAGAACAAATACTTGAACTTATCTATTAAAAAAAAAAAAGTTTCTTTGAATAGAATCTTCAGCAAGATCTATTGTATTAGATTTCTACAAGGTCTGCTCTTTCATTCTCACTAAATTTGTCAGGCTTCTTTTTTTCCATGAGCACATAGGCCATTGTTTCCTTTTTTGTGACTCTAATAAAATGAGTGAGAGGCAGGATGCTTTAGTGGGTAAGGAACTGGCCTCAGAATCAGGAAGACCTTCATTTAAGTCCTGACTTTGACACATAGAGGATTTATGACCCTGGGCAAATCCCTTAACCTTTCAGGGCTCCAGGCAACTATGTTAAGCTATATAACTTGCTGAACTGCATTGGTAGAGTTAGTTTCCTCATCGAGGAGCTCCCTGTACCAGTGAAATCATATACTCTGGTTAAATAAAAAGTAAAATTAGTTGTTTCTCAGATAGGGTAAGTTAGAACTGAGCTCCCTTCAGGGGAATCCTGGTCTTCTGGGTTGGGTTTTTTTTTTTATCCTTCCTGGAAAAAATACATTTGAGGCACACAAATGCATTACTTTGGTTCAGTTCTTAAATTTTTGTGTGACATTGAACCTAAAGCCCTCTTAAACAGTTCTCAGCTAGAATTCTGCAGAAAAACAATTTGACATCCCAGCAATTTCCACTCCACCTGTATCTTTTCCCAGGAGATTTCTGTCACATGTTTTCACACCTGTAATGTTAAGTCTCTATTTGCTTTCAGCTATTTTATTTATTTTAGGTATGTTTTCTTTAAGTCACCTAAAGTAGGTCTTTGTTCCAGGTGTAATTTATTCTTAGAATTTTGCTAAGCTCACTAAGTACTATAAGATTCCATTAAATTGATGACTTTTTTGGTTTTATATCAAATAGTAATGTACACATCATGCATGTGGAAATGCAGTGAAGCTTTAGTTAACCAGCTTAGTTGGGAAATGGATGTTGTAGTTTTAAGTAATGGGAGAATGGGGGGTAATTAAAGGTTTTTTTTCCCCTTACTTAGTTAAAAATGAAGAAAGGACAATTTCCTGAAAGTATGAGCTTGCAAACCCAAACTGTGTAGACTACTACTTCCTATAATAGGTTCTTACCACATTTTACTTGGATTTAAAATTCTGAAGAGTTTTTATTTTTAAATCAATAAGTGAATGACAAGATCAACAAATTCTATGCTCACAAAGCTCTTGTAAACATCAAATTTTTAGTCCTGGCAAAATATGAGATGTTACAGATCATTTTTGCTGTGGCTTTCTGAAACTTTTTTTTTGTCATTAGACTTCAGATAGTAGAGAGCTTTTAAAAACTTAGGTTTCTTGCACTGCCTGCAACCTGTACCTAGTAAAAAATTCTTATTATTTGAGGGCTCTAGTTATTTGTGATGCAAACAAATAAGATTTTACTATGCATTAGCTCCCCCAGTTTTGGAATTTTGGAATACCACTCCAGTGCACTTACTTGTCTGTTGGAATTAATTCAACTTCCAAAGGTTCTACTGTATTTCCAAGGAGTTGCTGGTTGTTCAGAAAGATCTAGTCCTCTGACTAATATTTAAGAATATTTAAACGTCTTTACTTGTAACTGAAGGAGAAAAGATCCTTGTTGTGTTAATTATTAAAGAATTCTACGCAGTGTTGCAGGAACCTTTCCAAACTATGCATAGAATTTTTTCCTCTATTTTAAAAATCTGGATAAATTGTGTTACACTTAAAAATAAATTTGTGTTGATATCTTTTTTAATATCACTTACATTTCCCAATGTATCCTCCTGCATTACTTACCCAGAGAGCTGTCCTTTATAACAAAGAATAAAAAGGAGAGGAATTAAACAATTTAACAGTACTATACAACATATTGAGATTGTCAGACATAATGAATAATGTCCCGTACTAATAGTTCCCCACCTCTGCATTAAAAAAAAAACAACTGAGAGTTAAGTGCCTTATGTATTTCTTCTTTGGGGTCAAGCTTGGTCTTTATAATTTCACATAATCTAGTTTCAATTACTTTGTTGTTCTTTCCATTTACATTGCTGTAGTCATTGTGAATATTATTTTCCTGGTTGTTTACTTCACTTTGCATCAGGTTCCTATAAGTTTTCACATGCTTCTCTGTATTCTTCATATTCATAATTCCTGAGGCACAGTAATATTCCATTGTATTTGTGTGCCCCTGCTTCTTTTGCCCTTCCCCAGTTGTTGAACACCTACTTTTTGGGGGGGGGGGGAGCTAGGCAGTGGGATTAAGTGACTTGCCCGGGGTCACACAGCTAGTAAGTGTCAAGTGTCTAAAGCTGGATTTGAACTCAGGTCCTCCTGACGCCAGGACTGGTGCTCTATCCACTGCCCCTCCTAGCTGCCCCTGAACATCTACTTTGTTTCCATTTCTTTGCTGCTACAAAACATGCTATCTTTTGGTGAATATGGAGCCTTTCTTTTTGTCATTGATCTCAATGAGAGATAGGCCTAGAAGCAGAATATCGAGGTCAGAGGATATGAACAGTTTAGTCACATCTTCACAATAATTCCAAATTGCTTTCCAGAACAGTTGGACTATTTCACAACTCCTCCAAAGTAGTATGCCCGTTTTTTTTTCACAATTTGTTCCACTTTAGCAATGTAGCGATGACTTAGGTAATTCCTTCAGAGGTCGAGGAAGTGTGTATTTCCTTAAATGAATGGTATAGATTTGAAAGTCAACTTTTTTTTCTCTTGTATCTTAGAAAACTAATAAAAGGAGGAAATTATGGATCCTAGTTATTTTTAAAGTCATGCAAAGCAGTTTGGACCTGTACTTGCTATTTTTAGGAAGTGTTTCAAACATTAAACAAATCAAACAATTCTAGTTTCATATGATATAGCACTCTGGTTATTTGTGGTTTCAAGTGAGGCAATTTTACAGTGGATAGATTATAAAGTATCAGAAGGTTTTAAATCCAATGTAATATTAAGAGTAAGGAGGCTAAAACTTCAGGCTGCACCTGGTCAGATTGTTAAAACTGAAACTCCTCAAAAGAACTTTTTTTGGTAACTCTTTTCTGAATAACTAGGCAGGTTACTAGAATGGAAACACTTGTTTTCAGTCAGTTATCTTCTCTAGATATACTGGAGTAAGTTCAGAGGAAAATGTCCAGTAAAGAAGAAGAGATGCAAAACTGTCCTAAAATGAATGACTAAAGGAATATTTAACATTAGAAGAGATGATAATTGCCTTTTAAATATATTAAGAGTTGTTAAGTGAAGGAGCCTCAGAGGACAGAACAAGGATCAATGAATAATCCAAAAATGGAATAGACTGCTTTGAGAGAGTGAATTTCGTATCCCTGGAGCTCTTCCAGTATAATCTAAATGACTACTTTTTGGAGTTGGAGAGAAGTTTCATTTTTTAGGTGAAGGTTGGACTAGATCACTTCTGACTAATTTATTTAGCTCTAACAGTCTATAATTCCATATAAATCCTCAAAAGGAAAATGACTACCTTTTTAAAATTGAAAAATTCTATTATAGTTTCTAGCGTAGCAGTTTCTATTCCTGGATTGTAACACTCCATCTGTTGTTAATTGCTCTAAGACAGCATTATCACAAGAGTCAATTTTTAATTCACTATATTTTCAGATCTGTACCTTGGAGTACTTACCTTCAAATCATGTGGTTCACGTTTAAAAACAACAAAACTAAAAACACTATCATAGCTCTAAAACTTCTGTTAATCACTGCATTAGGATAGTGATGATGACTTACTGGACAATGTAGTAAAGTGGAATTAATTGTGACTGAACTGTTATTCTTAGGCTAAATGGTAAAAAAGCTACAATATTTATCAAATTTACTTTTATTCCAAATTTCTGTGTTGTTTGTGGTGTTAAGTAGGATTGCAAGTACTCTGTTAAACAAAATTTGGAATACGTACCAGTGTATAGATTCCTTTTTTCATATCATAAGATGTTAGAGTTGGAAGGGACCTTAGGACATACTTAACCTAACTCCTGGCTGAATCATGAATCCCATCTAAAACATTTCCAAAAACCTGTCCTTCAGCCTCTATCTCCAGAGGCAGTCCATTCTACTTCTACATGGCTTTAGTTGTTAGGAGGTTCTTCCTCTAATTCTTATTCCCCCTTCTAACAGTGTTGCGGAAGACCTTACAAGTTTTTCCTTGATGGTAACCACATACTTTAATGTTATCTGTGATCTCCTTAATTTGAGATTGGAGCTTATCCAAACCTTCTGATCTTGTGTAATTCTTTCCTGTGTGTCCCCATAAACCTGCTATAGAGGCATTGATGCTTGATGCTTTCTTCTAGGTGCTTTTTCAACAGTTTCTAAATATAGTGTAGCACATGGGTTATCTAGCTGTTATCTTTTTGTCTCACTATATGACTGTCCTTCTTTTTCTCATCATGAGTTTTTCCTCGATGATAACATTTAAGCTACTTTAAGTACATAGATTATGCTGCTTATATGCTATCATGCTGCATACACCCATGATCCATCTTTCTATTGCCCTTTGGATTTTTAGTAATTTAGATTCTTCAGAGATTGTGGTGGTCCATGTTAAAAACCGTACAACATCACTGGAGAATCTTAGTGTAAAAGTAAGGTTTTGTATCAAGGAGCAGCTTAGAATCATATAAGGTACTGCATGATTTCCCAAATGCAAGCTAGCTTGTTCTCTTGCTCCTTTTCAGTTCTGGGCCTAGCTTAATATCCATCTGTAGTGTCTATCTAAGACATAAATATTGATGGACTAAGTGGACTTTCTATCCGGGTGTATATCACAGTTTAGGCAAAAAGCATTTCTTATCCATTAATTTTTTTCCCACGTGGGTTGTTAGGTTGATCTCTCTTGAATGGTCATGAATTTCATCAAAGAGGCCCTATAATATTCTGTAATAGAGAAATCCTATTCTAGTGCTTCACCATGATGTGAAGGTGACTCTGGGTTTTAGAAAGCTCTATCAGTAAAGTACAAGCCCTGGCAGGTTCTCCCAAGTTGAAGAGCCTTCAAGTAGAGTCCTTGTCATAGACTTATCCTGTTAAGGACCAACCCAAAAAAATATGGGGAAAACTTATTAGTAAACTGGTCAGTAAGTAAAAAAATAATTCTTTGACCACAGCAGCTCATGAAAAAAGGAAAATGCAAAGTGACTCTGAGCCCTGTGTGGCCTCTTTCTGCTTCCTCACTGACAGTGGCAAAAAACTGGAATAGAGGGCAGAGCATGCTAAGAATCACACAATTATTATTTAGTGTCTATAAATGTTGATTTAAATGTTGATAGTCCAAATGTGAGATCTTTGTCCAATGACAAATTCATTGGTAGACTGAGACATTGAGCCATGTTAACATTGACATTCTTGCTATAAATGAAAGCAAAATACTTAAATAGATTGCATCTAAATGGAATGATGACTCATAGGCCTCCCTTTAGAGAGGCAAATGAAGCTTTTGATGAAGTTGGTGTCATCATGCTTTGAAGTACTATTCATGAAGAGAATAATCAAAAAGACCACCAGTACAGTTTATACATCATATTTGATTCACTGACATTCTGTGAGGTAGGTAAAATGGCTTGAGGGAAATATCCAGGCAGCATCAAACCAGCAAGTCCAACTAGGTCTTCTATTCAGTGGTCTTTTCCATTACATCTTAGTAGAGTAATTTATTTCCCTGGTTTATCCAATACAAGATGACATTAAGCAATATTAAGAGGACAAACTACCATTTAGGTATGACTAGACTATCTAATAAGAAATTATATATTAAAAACAAAGGATGACATAAAGTGAAATGAACTGAAAAACCAACTTCCTTTTCTTTACGTATTTAACTCAGTTTCTGTAAATAAAATTATATAAGTCATTTGAGTTGTAGGAATCTATTGGAGGGGTGCTCAAGCATTGAAAAAACTAGGATAAATGGATATATAGATGATTTAAAGAGAAGGCTCCTATATTTTATTTACTGTTTGAAAGGGGAAGGCTGGCTTTATGACTAAGCTGAATAAGTCTTTTAAATCAATTCAGCTTTGTTTTGAGACTCAAATGATGTATTTAAAGTGCTTTGTAAAACCTTAAAGTGCTATCTAAGTATTTATTATTGCTGTTTCTTTTATAGCAATAATAGCAAAAGGCCACCTGGCACAGTAGTACCCTGAAATTGTAATCAGGATATCTGGATTTATATCTCTCTTCTATTTTCCTCATCTGTCAATAAAAGGCTTAAACTAGATGACATCTGGTGTCCCTTCTTTCTTTAAATATATGATCCTATGATCTCTCCAAGGTTTAGTTTCCTCATCTAAAAAATGGGGACAATAATACTTGAACCACATATTTCACAGGGTTGTTGTGAGGATCAAATTAAATAATATATGTAAAGTGTTTTACATGCAGCATAGTGTAATATAAATGTCATTATTAAGAAGGAGAAAATATAGACTGGTAAGAAACTCAGAGTTGGAAAGAACATTAGAGATCATCTAGCTCAATATGTAATCTCCTTGGATAACATCCCCAACAAATGCTCCTCCTCTAATGAGGAACTTATAATTAGACTAATCTGAGTGGAATGAGGTGAGTTTCAGTTCATTGGAGGTATGTAAGCAGAGGCTGGATGACTATTATTGGTTATATTGTAGTGGAGATTCCTTTACAGGTATGAATTGAGTGTTGTGTATGAGGATTAATGAAAGCAGTTTGGTCAGACTGTAGTGTGGATAAAGGGAAGTAATGTGTAATAAATATGGAAAGGTAAGTTAGAAGCAGGTTGTAAAGGACTGTCAAATTTTGAGTGATGTGATGTCATCAGGCCTGTGTTTTAGGATGGGACATAGATTGGAGTGGCAAGATTCTTGACTAAGAGAACAATGAGATCTCAAGGGTATTGAGATATTCCAAGAGGTGATGATAGCCTGAGCTGGGGTTGTGGCTGTGTAAGTGGTGAGAGGGGATCAGATGTAAGAGATGTTGTTGAGGTAGAATTGAAAAAAATGGTAATTGACAAAGGAAAGAAATTTGATAATGACTTAAGGAAATGATAAGGTCTACTGAAGATTTTGTAAAGATGGAGGAGACTTGATCAAGTTAGTAGGAAGAAAGGAAAGGGTTAGGAGTTAGTGAGATGGCAGAAGAAAGGAATGATTATGGAAGCAGTTTGTCAAAAATCAGGTTTTCCTGATTTCAGGCCCAGTGCTCTATCCACCACACCACCTAGCTGCCTCATTGTAGGAGGAGTAAAGACATAGGGAGAGATGGAAAAATAAGCTATAATCTGATAACAGTGTTTCCAAGTTCTTGATCATGAAAGTAGAATTCTTGTGGGTTCGGGCAAGATCAAGAGTAACTATCTCTTTGCAAAGCTAAGGTGGGAGTAGAGAGACTAAGGAACTGAGAGGTTACAGTATTTAAGGGAACATCAATATGTATGTTGCAGTCATCTCATATAAGGGCAAGAGGTGAAATAGAAAGACTGAGTCAGTTCCTGAACTTCTTGAGAAAGAAGAGAAAATAAAACCAGTAGATAACAGCAGCCAAGATCTGGATTGGGAGAGAAATTTGGAGAGAGTGAATCTCAAAGAGGGAGAGGCAGCTGAGGGATGATGGGAGATGGAAATATATTCTTCCCTTCAGTGTTGTCAGTCTTCATCCTTCTAGACACCTTGAGCAATGGTCCTATCCATTTTTTCACCCCCCTCTTCCCCCTCCCCCACAATTTGTAGTTTTCATTAGCGACCTTGGCTCATTCTGAACTTTAGCACTTCTGATGATTGCTGTATTGCTGAGAATAGCTAAGTCATTCACAGCTGATCATCTTACAATATTGCAGTTACTTTGTACACAGTACATTTCACTTTGCATCAGCCCATGCAAGGCTTTCCAGGTTTTTCTGAGAGCATCTGCTCATCATTTCTTATAGTACAAGAGTATTCCATCATAATCACATACCATAACTTGTTCAGCCATTCCCCAGTTGATGGGAATTCCTTCAACTTCTAATTCTTTATTCCTGGAGAAGAGCTGCTGTAAATATTTTTGTATATATAGGTCCTTTTCCTTTGCTTTTTATCTCTTTTGGGATACAGACCTAGTAGTGGTATTGCTAGGTCAAAGAGTTGCATGGTTTTATACCCTTGGGGAACAGTTCCAAATTGCTCTGCCGAATGGTTGAATCAGTTCACAACTCCACCAACAGTGCATTAAAGTTTCATTTTTCTCACATCCCCTCCAACATTTGTCATTTACCTATTAGCCAGTCTAATAGGTGTGAAGTTGTACCTCAGAATTGTTTTAATTTGCATTTTTCCGATCAATAGTTAGATTACTTTTTCATGTGACTATAAATAGCTTTGATTACTTCATGTGAAAACTGATCATATCTTTTGACCATTTATCAGTTGGGGAGTGGCCCTTATTTTTTAAAGTTTGACTCATTTCTCTGTATGTTTGAGGAATGAGGTCTTTATCAGAGAAACTTGCTTCAAATTTTTTTTTCACAGTTCCTATTGTCTCCTATATTTCCCTCCATCCTATCCCCTCCGTTTGTTCTATTTTCTCTCTCCTTTCACCTTGTCCCTCAAAAGCGTTTTGCTTCTGACTGCCCCCTCACCAAATCTGCCCTCCCTTTTGTCATATACATTCCTTCTTTTATCCCCTTCCTCTCCTACTTTCTTGTAAGGCAAGTAGGTTAGATTTTATACTCAGTTCAGTATGTATGTTATTACCTCTTTGAGCCAGTTCTGATGAGAGTACAGTTCACTCGCTCCTCCTTACCTCCTTCCTCTTCCCTTCCACTGTAAAAGCTTCTTCTTGCCTGTTTTATATGAGATAATTTACCCCATTCTACTTCTTACTTTCCCCCAATACATTCCTCTCTCTCTCAAGCCTTAATTTTATTTTTTAGATATCATCCCTTCATATTCAACTCACACCTGTGTCCTCTGTCTATATATATTCCTTCTAACTACCCTAATAATGAGAAAGGTCTTATGAGTTACAAATATCATCTTCCCACGTAGGACTCTAAACAGTTTAAACTTATTAAGTCTCTTGTGATTTCCCTGTCCTGTTTACCTTTTTATGCTTCTCTTGAGTCTTGTATTTAAAAGTCAAATTTTCTGTTCAGTTCTGGTCTTTTCATCAAGAATGCTTAAAAGTACTCTATCTTATTGAATGTCTGTTTTTTTCCCCTGAAGGATTATACTCAGTTTTGCTGGGTAGGTGATTCTTAGTTAATTCTAGCTCCTTTGCCCTCCAGAATATCATATTCCAATCCCTCTGATCCTTTAATATAGAAGCTGCTAAATGTTGTGTTATCCTGACTGTGGCTCCACCTTACTTGAACTGTTTCTTTCTGGCTGCTTACAATATTTTCTCCTTGAACTGGGAGCTCTGGAATTTGGCTATAATGTTCCTGGGAGTTTCATTTTGGGATCTCTTTCAGGAGGTGATCAGTGGCTTCTTTCAATTTCTATTTTACACTCTGGTTTTAGAATATCAGAGCAGTTTTCCTTGATAATTTTTTTTTTTATAATTTCTTGAAAGATGATGTTTAGGCCCTTTTTTTGATCATGGCTTTCAAGTAGTCCAATAATTTTTAAATTATCTCTCCTGGATTTATTTTCTAGGTCATTTGTTTTTCCAACGAGATATTTCATTGTCTTCTATTTTTTTGACTCTTTTGGCTTTGTTTGATTGTTTCTTGATTGCTTATAAAGTCATTAGCTTCCGTTTACTCCATTCTAATTTTTAAGGAATTATTTTCTTCAGTGAGCTTTTTGACCTTTTTCATTTGGCCAATTCTGCTTTTTAAGGCATTCTTTTCCTGTGGCTTTTTGGACCTCTTTTACCATTTGGTCTAGTCTATTTTTCAAGGTGTTATTTTCTTCAGTATTTTTTTGTGTCTTCTTAAGCAAACTGCTGACTCGTTTTTCATGGTTTTCTTGCATCACTCTCATTTCTCTTTCTAATTTTTCTTCTACCTGTCTTACTTGATTTTCAAAATCCTTTTTGAGCTCTTCCATGGCCTAAGTCCAATTCATATTTTTCTTGGAGGCTTTGGATGTAAGAGCTTTCTTGTCTTCTTCTAAGTGTGTGTTTTGATCTTACTTGTCACCATAGTAACTTTCAGTAGTCAGAGTTTTTTTCTGTTGTTTGCTTATTTTCCCAGCCTATTAGTTGACTTTTAATGCTTTGTTAAGGTAGGTATCTGCTTCCAGTGTGGAGGGCACACTGTCCCAAGCTTCAGGGGTTTTGTGCAACTGTTTTCAGAGATACTTCTAGGGACCTGTAAGTTTTCAGTTCTCCCAAGGTGGTATGATCTAAGGAGAGGTGTTTACTCCTCTCCTGGCCTGGGCTCTGGTCTGGGAGTGACCACCAGCACTCTTTTTTGTCCTGGCACTGTGAGGAGGATCCCCACTCCACTGCTGCCGCAAGCTCTGCTATGCTAGTGCTCCTACTCCCCCTAGGACTGCCACCTAGGACTGCAACCTGGATCCCATTATGGGCAAGGCAATAGAGTCCTGCTTCAGTGCTAGCAAAAAGATTCCTGTAATCTCCTTCTGACCAGTTATTTGACTGTCTTACCATCTCTGGGTTCAGAGCTCTGGAAGCAGCCACCGCTGCTGCTGATTCAGTCACTCCCATGGCCTGCTCCTGGTTTCATAGGGCTGGAGCTGTGCTGGTAGACCTGTGTTGGATTGTGCTCCACTCTCACCCAGGTGCAACAGACCTTTCCTGCTGACCTGCCAAGTTGTCTTTGGCATCTATGGGATGAGAGCTCTGGAAACCGCCTCTGCTGCCTGTGATTCAGTCACCCCAAAGCCTGCTCTCAGTTTGCTGGGGCCTGGTCTGTGCCACGACCTGCATTGGATTTTGCTCCTCTCACCCTGGTGCAAAAGATCTTTCCTGCCAATCTTCCAGGTTGTCTTGGCCTGGAAATTTGTTTCACTCTATCCTTTTGTGGGTTCTGCTGCTGTAGAATTTGTTTAGAGTCATTTTTAAAGGTATTTGGAGGGATTTAGGGGAGAGCTCAAGTGAGTCCCTGCCTTTATCATCTTGGCTCTACCCCTCAGGAGTTGCTTTTTTCAGTGAATGCTTTTTTTTTTTTCCAGTGGGAATGATAATGCTTGTTATATACACTTTGTAATTTTTTCTTTCCAGTTTTGACTGCTATTGAAGGTACAGCGGATGGGGAGCCCTGTCACTTTCCCTTCCTCTTCCTTGAGAAAGAATATGCTGAATGTACATCAGATGGGAGGGAAGATGGTAGGCTGTGGTGTGCCACAACCTATGACTACAAAACAGATGAGAAGTGGGGCTTTTGTGAAAGTAAGTATATATTCAGAGACGTGTCTTTTTAATTTTTTTTTTTAATTTTTAGGCAATTGGGGTTAAGTAACTTGCCCAGGGTCACACAGCTAATAAGTGTCAAGTGTTTGGTCTGAGGTCGGATTTGAACTCAGGTCCTCCTGACTTCAGGGCCGGTGCTCTATCCACTGCTCCACCAACGTGTCTTAAGAAATTCCTTGTCCTAGCCAAGTTTTAAGAACTTTATCTTGTGGGACCTTTTTCTTCCCTCTTTCTCCAATTTTGGTTATTTAAAAAAAAATTATTTTTGTTTCAGTTTATTTTCTCTCTCTCTGTCTATCTCCTTTTCTCTCTCTCCCTCTCTTCCTCCCTTCCCTCTCTACCACTCCCTCCCTTTCCCTCTCTTTCTCCCTCTCCCGTCTCCTCCCATGACTCCTGAATGAAAAAAAAAAAAAACAAAAAAAAAGAAAGCCCAATCCCATATAACAAATATGTATGAGTCAAAGTTAATTTGTCTTTACAGAGTTGTATAAATTATTCTTCAGGTTCTACTTACATTATTCTTCATAAATTTATACAAGTCTTCCCAGGTTTCTCTGAAATTGTCCCTTTCAACATTTCTCATGGCACACTAAAATCTATTAACATTCATATACCATAATTTGTTCATCTACTTCCCAATTTATCCTGTTACTTATATTATTATAACATACATGGTATATATATGGGTCCTTTTTCTCTTTCTTTGATAAGGAGGAGGGGTGGGCGGGAATTAAGTCTAGTAGTGATATCTCTGGTTCAAAAAGTATGCACAGTTTAATGACTTTGGAGGCATAATTTCAAATAGTTTTTCAGAATAGTTGGACCAGTTTATAGTTCTACCAATATTTTACTAGTATGTCTATCTTCCTGCAGCCCCTCCGACAATTGTCATTTTCCCTTTTTTGTCATTTTTGCCAGTCTGATAGGTATGAGGTAGAACTTCATAATTGATTAATTCACATTTCTCTAATTATTAGTGATTTGGAGCACTTTGTCCTGGTTTTTAATATTTTGAATTTCTTCCTTACTCTCCATATCCTTTAGGATATGGGAACTTACTCTCCATATCCTTTGACCATTTATTAATTGGAGAAATTTTGTTCATTGTTGACTAGGTTTGCAACAGGTAAGAAGTATCCTTATAATCAGAACATATTAATTGCCTATTTGTGGGCTATACCTAACAAGTACAGTACCTCCCCAAATAGTAGATGCTTACTCAGATGTTCGTTAAATTGAATTAAAATACACGGAGCAACTGTCCCATTTATCAACTTCCTCCATCTTCCAATTATGCTATTAGTATGCAATTTTTTCATTTGCCATAATTTTAGGAAATTTGAGATTCATATTCTCTAATTTTTAAAGATATTGGATTATTCAAATTAAAATTATGTTCACATTTTGCGTACTGTATTTCATTTGACCCCCCTCTCTCTACCCAAATATATTCCAAAGTTAAGCCAGGCATTAATAAAGATCCTTTTGGCATAGTAAAAGTGATGTCTTGGTATCTCTAGCTACAAAAGATAATACATATTATTGCAGATTAATCTTTAGGCTAAAACTGAAATCACTTTTAACTTATGTGGCTTACTCTCTTAATTTTTAGCTGAAGAACAGGCTCATAAGAGACGACAAATGCAGGAAGCAGAAGCTGTTTACCAGGCTGGCATGAAAATTCTCAATGAAAGCAGTAAAAAGACCCAAAAGAAGGAGTAAGTGGCTTTGCCCTCACCTCCTGGTCTAGTACATTTCTAATGATAAAAATAGCCATTCTTGAAATAAATGGTTAGATATTTATTTAAGCCAAGAAGCCTTAGGCTGCCAAAGAACCATTGTTTTTCTTAATTATATCACAAAAGGAGCCTAATATGTTAGATAAACTTAAATGATACTGGGACCCCTTGACTTTTAAAGGCTGTTTAATATTATTTGAATATATTTTCAGAAGTGGGGGGAGGGGATGCTTGGACTGCCAACTCCAAGTCCTAGATATTGGCTCTGAGCATTGAAATGTAAACCAAATCTCCTGTTATTTTTCCTACAAAGATAAACTATCCTCACTGTGAAACAAAAAGTCCTTTGTAGTTTTAAGAAAGCTGGTTTCATAACATTTGAGTAACTTCTGCTGATTTTAATGAACTAGAAATAATACGTATTTACTTAAAAAAAAAAAAAAGGTTGTCTGTAGTAAGGGCGTTCTGCCAGACTGCCACAGGAAGGTGGAACAGCTCTATCCAGTCCTATTTTTCATGGATATTTTCTATGTAAAGTCAACACAAGACCTCTTTAGAAAGAGTAACAGTCAGCTTTATAGACCAGGCTCTCAAACACAAAGATTTTCACTAAATTCTTTCACTCCCTAAATCCATATATAGTTCCTTTGCAGTGTTTATTACCCTTGATCTTCATATTCAGAGTTGACTTTCCCACAATGTTTCTATCTATATGAATATGAGTGATGAAGGCAAGTAGTGCAATCCTTTCCACAATGAGTTCTCTGGTTAAGAGTTATATAGCTAATAATATAGATATGTAGGGCTTCTTGCTATTTCCAGTACCTGCTCTCATTTTAGGAGCTATACACAAGTTCATTTATTTAAAATCAACTGTACGCTATCCTGATTGCTACAGATATACCTAATTGTATCTGTTGCTGCTGCTCCTAGGTAGTACAGAATGGTCAGTTTTTCTTCCAGGTAAAGAATAAGAACCTAGGACTAGGACTAGAACCTAAGATTTCTACTTGAAACAGTCAAACATTTGTTCACAGTGTGTCTTGTGCTATTAATTCCATCTAACTCTGGCACAGCTTATGAATGGCTTTAAGTAGAAGAATTAAAACATCATTAAGATCTTTACCTCATGCCACTGCACTGAGATTCTGTAGTAAAAGTCTTGTGTTTAACTATGAACTTTGAAACAGCATTTTTGAACTACAACCGAATTCAACCCAAATATCTCATGAATAGGAAAAGTTCAGGTCTTGGGGGGAGGGGCAGGACTACAGAATATTTTATTCATACCAAATTTTCTGAACAATGTAACCTTAATGGAATTAAGAGCAGTAATATTCTGCAATGTCAGGGAGATCCATACTGTATATCTTAATTTTTATTTTCTGTTTATAAAAGATGCTAACTCTTATTATTGGTCTTTTAAGGGCATATCGATATCTTCAAAAAGCAGCAAATATGAATCATACGAAAGCCATGGAAAAAGTGTCTTATGCTTTTTTGTTTGGAGATTATCTAAAACAGGATGTCCTTGCAGCAAAGGAACTGTTTGAGAAACTAACCGAGGAGGGTTCTCCCAAGGGACAAACAGTAAGAATGCTTTTAGGGGACCCTCTGGGTATATACAGATTCCCTTGTTATTTAGTAGTACATTTTCTCACTCTGTATACTTCTGCATGTTGTAAAAGTAAGCTCAAAAGGTAAAATAGCTCTTATGAATGTTCCCATCATGTAAGTTTGATTGTTCAGTCTTTCTGCTTGTTAAAAGTAATGTTATAGTCAGTTAAAACAGTTTTATGCTACTACTCAGTGCATTGCTGTTGCTGAGGCTTATTTCTTTAAGTCTACAGAGTGGAAGGAAACAAAGGTACCCATAACATGAAGTCCATCACCACATCTTCAATTTCAAAGCACACAGAATTATCACTGTACCTTAAAAGCTTTGTTGTTATTAATCTGTTGAATTTATTTAAAGGTAAATACTAACCACCATTCAGTAGGTCTTGTTAAGGGATGAAAACAGCATTAATACTCTTGAGGATATAACTTACTCAAAACTGTCTCCTATCCTGTGTATTCTGGGTTTTAATACGTAATCATTTTAAATATGAACACCTTTTTTGTGCATAATCCATAGGGTGTGTGCATGAATATATATGTTACCCAGTTTCAGTGGTTGGACATTTGTGATTTGTTTTGATCTTTGCTTTCTTTTTATAATGTAACTTCATAAATCAAGAATCAACAATTCATATATCAGCATAGTCATCCTTAGGTTGGGGCACTGGGGAATGAAAACCTTCCTCTTTTTTTGGCCAGGTTATATCTCTGGCTGAAAACTAGAGAAATCTTTTACATAATCCTAAAATGAGTAAAGAGAACTTTTTTTTCCTATATCATTTACATCCCCTAGAGTGATTTTCAGGGCTGTACAGTTCCACAGTATTCCTGGTAGTTCATATTTGGTATTAGTATCCCCTTGTACAACTCTTTTATTGTAAAAACTTAAGTCTCATTTTGAACATCTTTTACAAAGAAACAAGTTTTATTTGTATCATGTATTTAATTTCAGGCTCTTGGCTTTCTCTATGCCTCTGGACTTAGTGTCAACTCCAGTCAGGCTAAGGTAATGCTCATAGTTTCATTTTGCTTTCATTTGAACTTGATAAAGTTGTGTCAGTGTTTATTTAAACCTTTTCTGCTCTCTTGTAGGCTCTGGTTTATTATACTTTTGGAGCTCTTGGGGGTAATCTAATCGCTCACATGATTCTGGTAAGTAACACCTAATTTGGAGGAAAATATTCCTGTCACTAAAATGGAACTTAGTAAGATTGCATGGCAATGGAGGAAGGTTGTTATATTTATAAGAGCTATGAGTATTTTTTTTAGTGCAGCTTTCAGCGTTACATTTGCTTGCATTAAGTATTTTAGACCAAAATCCATCAAACTCTATTTTGTGTTTGTGTGGCATACTGTTCTCTTAGGTGGATGATAATTGACATAGTTCACAAGTCTTTATAGCTTTAATAGTAAGAGTTAACATCTGTATAGTGCTTTAAGTGCTTTATGTGTTATCTCATTTGATTCTCAGAACCATCCTAGCAGATAGGCACTGTTATTATCCTTATTTTACAGGTGAGAAAAATGAGACAGATGGAGAAGTTGAATGACTTGCCTAGTGTCATACAGCTAGTAAGTGTTTGAGGCAGGATTCAAACTCCAGTCTTCTTGACTTCCGGGGTCAACATTCTCTTCACTATGCCACATAGCTCCTTTAAAAATAGAAGAAATAAAAAATAATAATTTGGCCCCTGGAAATCTATATTTGTGCAAATATATCATATCATTTTCTAGTGAAGTCATCACAAACTGTACATTTTGGTTGATAAGATTGTATCCTTGTTATGGCTCCTCTGAAAGATGTAGCATGGACTCTTTTTACCACAGCTGCTTCTGTTTGGGTGCCAGGGTGATTTGTATTGCATTTACGTGCATTTCAGTTGCCATGCCACCTCTAGTTTTTGTTTCCTTTTGCAAAATGAGTATATAATAGATTTAACTATCGGTCTTCTTACTGAGAATAGCAAGTCGTGTATTGCATACTTTCAGAGCTGTAAAGGAACTTAGAGATTATCTGGTTTAATCCCTTTGCTTTATAGATGAGGAAACTGAAACTCAGATGGGGTGAAGTAACTTACCCAAGGTCACACGACTAGTTAGCTGCCAAGCTGTTAATAACAATTAGCCTCATCTAATGGACTTTCCTCACTCCTTATCCTTCACCTCCCTACAGCTTTTGACACTATTGACCATGCCCATATTACACAGTAGAAAGAACGCTAGATTTGAACTCAGAGTTTCTGGGTTGAATCCTAGCTCTGCTACTTACTGCCTTTAAGATAAAATTATATCTTTGTTCATATCTCATTTATAAAATGAGGGATTTGGATTAGCTCAATCTCTAAAGTCTCTTCCTGTTCAAAATCTATGATCCATGATCCCTCCTCTTAAATACCCTCTCCTTGGATTTTCAAGATGCTACTTTCTCCTAGTTCCCTTCCTAGCATACTGCTCCTTCTGACTCTTCTTTTCAGGATCATCATCCTGATGTGTGGGTGTGTTCCCACCATGTCTAGCCCAAATCTTTCTCTGAGACCTCTGTAATGAATCACCAGAATCACAACTGGATGTCCCAGGCATCTCAAACCTATTTTATCCAAAACAGAGCTTATCTTTCCCAAAAAACCCATTCCTCTTCCTGACTTCTATTGTTGAGAGCACTACCATTTTTCCAGCCACCCTCATTTATCACTTTGGAGTCATTCTTGATTCTTCCATCTCCCTGACTCATCGTGTCTAATCCATTGACACTTTTTCAGTTCTACCTCCACAGTATATATCTCCTGTCCATACCCTTCTCTCCATTCACATGACCACCTCCCTAGTTAAGGTCCACATCTTGTCTCTCCTTGGCTTTTGTGATAGTTTCCTAATTTATCTCTCCCCCTAGTCTCCACCAGGTGTCCCCCCATCCAAGCCATCTTCCACACAGCGGCCAAATTGATATTCCTAAAGCACCAGTCTGACCATGTCATTCTCCAATGCAAGAAACTAGTGGTTCCTTCTTGATTCTAAGATAAATTAGAAACTCCTGTTTAGCATCTGAAGCCATTAACAAACTGTCTTCTGCCTACCTTTTCAAGCTTACTGTACATTATTCTTTCACGTACTTTATATTCCAGACTAGCTGGACTTACTGGTCCCTATACCAACATTCTATCCTTCATCTCCATGAATTTGCATAGGCTGACCTCATGCCTAGATTACATTTTTTGGGGGAGGGTGAGGCAGTCTGGGTTAAGTGACTTGCCTAAGGTCATACAGCTAGTAAATGTCAAGTATCTGAGGCTAGATTTGAACTCAGGTCCTCCTGACTCCAAAGCCAGAGCTCTATCCACGGTGCCACCAGGCTGCCCCTCCTAGAATACATTCTTTCCTCATGTCTGTCTTAGAATTTCTAGTTTTCTTTAAAGATTGGATCAAGTAGCACTTCTTGGGTCAGGGGACCCTTTCCTCATTAACCCCATCATCATCACCAGTTGCTTGTGCCCTCTTCCTAAAAATTATTTTGTTATGTATTCAGCGTTAAATTTTCTTTATACACATTATCTCCCCCTGTAAAAACAAACTCATGGTGGGCAAGGGCTGTTTTGGTTTTTTGTCTCTGTATCACCAGTGTTTAAGGACAGTGCATGGCACATAGTAGGTACTTAATAAATGCTTAATGAGTTGAGCTGAAACAATTTTGATTTTTTCCCTTCAAAGCAAATAATTCTACATTCTTCTAAATCTATTTCATCTACAGTAATACCTCATTTATCTGAAATTTTTCACAAAATGAGGCATTATAAATGTTTTCCAGATAGTTAGAGTTTACTCTTCTAAAGAGCTATTTTTAAACCACTTTTTATGAAATTTTTTTAAAAAATTGTATTACATACTCTGTCATACAGGATATGAAACATAATTCAACCTTTTGTTGATGTTTAAAGTCATCATTACAACTATTCAGAAATTAATGTAATGTTATATAATACAGCATAACATTAGTAACTATTCAGAGATGTAAGACAATTTGGCCCTTCACTCAGTATCCCAGGTTGCTTTACTTTTGAATTATGTCCTTTTAATAATTTTTCCTGATTATTTTTTGCAGTCAGTTGTCATTGTAGCTATTGTACCCTCTCTCTTACATACCTTACTCCACCCTTCTTATTTATTATTTTAAATCTGCTGTGGTTTGGGAAGCCAATTAATCAATTTTTTTTAGGAAATATGTCTAATATAAAAACAAATAAGTTCCAAGTGTGGCTTTCCTCTGTGAGCAAAATGTGTGATCGTTAATGCATGGCCTTTCATTTCTAGAGGTATTGCTGGAAACAGTTGTTAAATTTTTGGTGTGAATATTTACCCCTCAAAAATCAGCAAACCCGATTGTCTAGGCTTAAGAAAAGGATGGAGAATATGTTAATAATGCAGATCAAACTTAAAAATTTGTCCTGCACAGGTCCTTTTTTTTCCTCCAGAGAGCTGGTTATTAAAACTTTTACCAGCATGTCCCTGTTCTATTTTAGCATTAAGAGGCTTTTTTTTTTTAACTTCCCTCCCCAGTTCCCAACTGTGTTTGAAATAATTGAAATTGTTTAATAAATTGCTTTATGGTTAATGAGTATCATCACACTTGGGTGAAATAACAGCATAAAAATGTGTTTTCATGATGATTTAATTACTGCTTCTGTAAATAGCGCTACTGAAAAATACTATCCTTGTATATCATTGACTGTCAGTACTTTCCTGTTTCTTTTTCAGGGTTATCGGTACTGGGCTGGGATTGGAGTCCTACAGAGCTGTGAATCTGCACTCACTCACTATCGTCTTGTAGCCAATCATGGTATCTTACTTTTCTCCTTTCCTTTATTAATTTCAGAATTTGTCCCTAAAATTTGTATCTGGATAGTTAACTAATAAGATTAGCTAACATATATATTGAGTTTTAAGGTCTCCAAAGCACTTTACCTCTGTATTTTAAAATCTTTCCACATGTATTGTAGCCTGCACTAGAATACTGTCTAGGCTATCATAAAATCTCAGAATTGAAATGGCCTTCAATGGCCGTCTAGTCCAACTCTTACCTAAATAAGTATCCTTTCTACAAAATCCTAAGTGATCATCTGGCCTCTTCAAAAATTCTGGTGAGCAAGGACTAATTGCCAAAGCAACCCATTCCACTTGAAGAAAACACTAATCATTGCCAGGAAGTTCTTCCTTACATTAAACGAGAATCTTCCTTTCTGCAACTTCCAAACAATGTTCCTAGTGCTGCCCTCTAAAGCCAAACAGAGAAAGTCTAATCCAACCCATCATCTACAAGACAGCCCTTCACATAAAACTTTTATCTTATTCCCTCCACCTTGGTCCCAAGTTTTCTCTTTAGTTCAAACATTACCTCCTCTAGATGCTCTCTAGTTTATCAATGTCCTTTCTAAAACATGGTGTCAAAATTGGACACAGTATTCCCAGTGTAGTCTGACCAGAACATACCACAGTTGGACTATCATTTCCCTAGGCCTGGTTACTGTGTCTCTGTCAATGTAGCCTAAGAGCTCAGTAGCTTTTTAAACTGCTGTTATCACCAATGTTTATTCATTGAGTTTACAGTCCACTAAAACAATATGATGTGGCATAGGTTCTAGTTAAACTTCTCCCATCTTATGCTATCCCAGGTTGAAAATACAGTAACTAGATCCCAGTATTGATTGGGAGGGAAGCTTTAATTTGTTCTGTTTTTCCAACTGAGGCCAGTTTATTCCTCAGGCAATTTGTGGCCTTCCTGTGCTCAAGGGCACTCACCATATTGGTGTCAGAATCAGTAGGCCTTTAGCCCTACTACATCTCAGAACTCTCCAACTCATTGGATCCACCCACCTCAGTCATCCCTGCTGTTGGGACTACAGGCAAGCCCCACCATGTGTGGCCCATTGCTTCCCCTTCTTACTGCTTACTACCTCTTTGTGTGTTCTGGAATTTTGTCAGGAACCAAAGTCAAGCCCACTGGCCTATAGCTTTCAGATGCCACTCCCTTCCCCACCCCATTTTTTAAAGTCCTGTAGCTCAAGTCCTATAGCACCTCTCCCATTTTTCATCTTTTTTCAGAGGTCCTTGTTTAGAAATTTCATTTATCAATTCACTAAATAATTTGTATATACCAGCCAACTTAAATTCATCAAGGACATCTAATTGTACTTTTACTGTCTCTTTTCATGGGAGACTAGTTATTACATTTTTCTTCTTTTGGCTTCTGCTTTCTAAATTCTTTAGTGTGGGAAGGAGAAAGGAGCAGAAGTCCTTGATCTTTTAATATAACTCATTGTTTGCCTGCCATGATATTGAAAAATTCTTTTAATTATGAATAAGTCCATACAAACATTTGGTAATTTCCATTGCCAGTATTTCTACGTGGGACATTGTGCTTCCATGTGGTGTATTAATGCTGTTCTCCCTTGTTTTCAGTTGCTAGTGATATCTCACTGACAGGAGGCACAGTAGTACAAAGAATTCGTCTGCCTGATGAAGTAGAGAATCCAGGAATGGCCAGTGGAATGCTGGAAGAAGATTTGATTCAGTATTACCAGTTCCTAGCTGAAAAGGGTGATGTACAAGCACAGGTACATTTATCCCTCCTGGGTGGGGTGAGGTGAGGGGATTATATTTTAACCAGTTTGATTTGAGT
Source organism: Vombatus ursinus (assembly GCF_900497805.2). Lineage (NCBI taxonomy): Eukaryota > Metazoa > Chordata > Mammalia > Diprotodontia > Vombatidae > Vombatus > Vombatus ursinus. The sequence goes on from NW_020954723.1 coordinate 15,854,587, forward strand.
TGTAATGAACACAAAAATTGTCCCTGGAAAAAACAGTTATCTATCATTGGCCATCTTGTGAAAAAGGAGATCACAAAGATATGATAGATAATAGAATGCTTCAAAGATCAGAATTTAATGATGACAGAGAATAGCATCCAATATTGACTAGAAGAATATGTCATTTGGGATTGCCTAAGTTTTTATGAGTAGGGGACATTCTTTAAGCATTACTGGTCTTAGATTTTAAGCTCCTGAGGTGATAAACTTTGTCTTTAATTTGGATTGTATGGGATACAAACTCACAGAACACAAAAACACTATAATCCATTAATCATTTTATGTATGAATTATTCAGTCACATTCTAGGCTACGGCAAGATAATAACACTTCTTTTAAAGAATTATGGAAGTCTAAGTTTTTGTTTATTTGACTATAATAGAACCTTTTTTGACTGATTTCTTTGTTGGTCTAATTTTGTGTTCCGATAACACCATAACAATAATATATGATGTTTTTATAGCATCAGATTTAGGGTTTCCCTGGAAAACATTGTACTCAGTAACAGCATTATTGTAATGATGATCAACTGTGAAAGACTTACCTATTCTGATCAACGATTTAAGACAATTTCAGAGAACTCATGATGAATAATACTAGCAGCAGCTAGGTGTGCAGTGGATAGAGCTGCGGCCTTGGAGTCAGGAGGACTTGAGTTCAAACCTGGCCTCAGACACCTGACACTTATTAGCTGTGTGACCCTGGGCAAGTCACTTAACTCCGATTGCCTCACCAAAAAGCAAAAAAAAAAAAACAAACATAAAAACTATCCACCTCCAGAAAGAGAACTAATGAACTCTGAGTGTGAATTGAAATATATTTTAACTTTCTTTTTCTTTCTTTCTTTCTTTCTTTTTGCAATATAGCTAATACGAAAATCTATTTTTTCACAAATTCACATGTATGATAGGTGTCATATTGCTTACCTTCTCAGTAAGTGGGGGAAGGGCCAGAGGGAGGAGTAGAATTTGGAACTCAAAATATTTAAAAATTTTTTAAAAGATATAAGGTTTACAGATATTTTACATACGTTTTCTTATTTAATCTTCACAACAACCTTGAGCTGTACGAACTATGAGTATTATTATATTCATTTTACAGATGAGGAAACTGAATTTTAGAGAGCCTAAATGGTCATAAAACTAGTGTCAGAAGATAGATATGAGGGGGCAGCTAGGTGGTGCAGTGGATAGAACACTGACCCTGAAGTCAGGAAGACCTGAGTTCAAATCCGGCATCAGACCAAACACTTGACACTTACTAGCTATGTGACCCTGGGCAAGTCACTTAACCCCAATTGCCTATAAAAAAAAAAAAAAAAAGAAGAAGAAGATAGATTTGAACCCAGATCTCTCCTGACTCCAAATCTAGTGCCCATAACTTCAACAATTAACCAGGCAGGTTTACTTGTGATTTTTCTTTAATTTCAGGTTGGTCTAGGACAGCTACATTTGCATGGAGGGCGAGGAGTAGAGCAAAACCACCAGGTAACTTGCCTTTTTTTATGCTTTATGTTTTAGCCAGATCTTGGAAGGAACAAAGTATAGAATAAGAAGGCTGCAAAAATAGAGTCCAAAGAATTATTTAGATGTATGTTGTGAAATACTGTATATGTATAAATGTCATATTTCTTGCCTTTTCAATGGATAGAGGAGGGGTGAAGTGAGGGAGAGAATATAGAACTGAAAATAAAAATAAAATGTTTGAATAAAAAGATTTTAGATGAACTTATGGTATCACAAAATCTAAGAATTGCTGTTATTGAGTCATTTCAGTCATGTCCAACTCTGTGACCCTATTTCGGGTTTTCTTGGCAAGATTACTGGAGTGGTTTACCATTTCTTCTCCAGCTCATTTTACAAATGAGGAGACTGAGGTAGATGGGGTCAACTTGCCCAGGGTCACACAACTAGTAAGTGTCTGAGGCTAGATTGGAAGTCACGTTGTCCTGACTCTAGGCCAGTGCTCTATCTACTTCACCATCTGAAGGCCATTCAGTTTGTTACCTGACCTAAAATTCCCTCTGCAGCACTGCTGTCAAGTGATCATTCAGTGTCAACTTAAAGATCTCCTATAAGGGGAAATGTACCATTTTCTGCAGAAGTTCCTTCTACTTTTGGACAGGAAGTTGTTATTTTTAATTATATTGAACCTCAAGTTGCCTCTTTGCAACTTCTACCCATTGCTCTTAGATCTGTCTCCTTGAGCAAAGCATACCAATTTTTAGACCTCTTCACAAAACAGCCCATTAATTATTGCTGTTGTGCTTGTCTCGGGGGAAAGAATACCAGACCTGAAGTCAGAGTATCTGACTCTGCCATTTATTACCTGTGTAACCGTGGTCAAGTTATTTCTCCTCTTCAAGTCTGAGTTTCCTCGTCCATAGGATGAAAGCTGGACTAAATAGCTTCTAAGGTCCCTTGTAGCTCAAAATGTATGGTCTTACATTCTCCTTAAATCTTCTCTTTGCTAAATACACTCAGTTTCTTTAACCAATTCTATTATGGCACGGTATTTAGTCCCCTCACCATTCTAGTTGCCTTTGGACATGCCCAAAGTTAACAATGTCGTTCCTCAAATTTTATCACCCTCAGCTAAACACGGTATTGCAGAAATGGTCTGTTCAGGGTTGAATGCAGCAAGGCTATCTATCACCTTTCTTGTTCTGGAATGTGCCACTCATTATACAGCCAAGGATAGCATTAGATTTTTTTAGCTAACACTTTTCACATCATTTATATCCTTTCAAGCTTAGTAAAAATTGGTCCATCATTCTAGCTCATCAGAATATGTTTGGATCTTGACTGTATTATCTATCGTGCTAGTTATCACTTTCACCTTAACATCATTTGCAGGGTATATCTTCTATGCCTTCTTCCAGAGTATTCATAAAAATGACAAATAGCACAGACCCAGGAAGATCTCTGGGGCTCTCCGCTTCCAAGTTGACATTGACCCATAAGTCATTACCCCCAAGGAGTGGTCGGATTCTTCAATCCAACTGCAATATCTTCACAGACCCAGCCCATGTCTCTTCATATTGTCCACAGTGATGATGCCTGAGAGACTGTCATATGCTTTGCTGAAATCAAGTTTACCATGTCTGTAACATTGCTCTGACCTAAAGTCAACAAAAAGTAATCTCAAAACATTTCGGCAACCAATGCTGGTCAGTCCCTCTTCCTCTTTCACTGGATAACCCCTCACCTCTTGGCACTTGTGGGATCCATATATTACCAGACTCATAGAATTTGAGATTTGGGAGGGACCTCAGGAGTCAGCCGGTCCAATCCACACACAGAAGAAATATTGGAGAGCGTGTCTAAACAATGGTCAGTCTCACCTCTGCCCAGAGACCTCCGAGGAGGCAGAGCAAGCCTTTGTAGTCAGCACTACTTGGAAATCCAAAAAGACTTCCGTCAGAAATAATCCAATTCTCCTTCTAAAGGAAAAGCTTCACACACACAGCATCACTTAGTTTCAAATATAAGTGGGCCTTCTTTCCTATTAGTACTTCACTTTCTTCCACCTTGAAACTTCTGATAAAGATAGCATTCCTTTCTGCCTTTGCTGGCCTTTTCTTCTTTATTTCTTCTCTGAAACCCTTCTATTATTTCAAGGAACATTTTAGTCTGTCTGACAACTTGTATAATAGAGATATGCTCCTCTAGTCCTTTATCCTGCTGTGGTCTAGGATTAAGACCAACTTGTACTTATAGTGTATATTTCCATGTTATTTTGTAACAACAGAAATACACACTCTGAGTATACTCTGCAGGATTTCTTTATGCTTCCTTGAAGCAAGCTCCCTATCAATTTCTTGCCTTCTTTTTTGGTAGTTCTCTTTGCTAACCCTTCTTGCTAACTATTTACTGTGTTGTAGTACTAAGGGCTTAGCTGAAGAGAGCTTCTGATGGAGATTTTTTTTTTAGATGGACTTCTGTCTTCTCTTAAAGTGGGATGACTTAGTCTGCTCAGATGCCTTTCATTAGCAATTAGCACATTATTGGTATGTCCTAATGCAGATGAAAGCTGCCACCAGATGCTGATCCATAAGAAGAAAATATGATTAGCTAAAGAAACCTTTTCACCTTGCATCTCCTTGCTGCTTATTTTCAGATAGTTCCTGGTTATTCCTTGGCTTCTTGGTTCTCTTACCAGTTTTTATACTTCTAGTACATATCACCTTTCCACTGTTTTTCATTATGTCTTGTTCTTGTCATGTTCTTGTCTGTGTCTTCCCATAAATCCTCCATAAAAGTTTTTTTCGGAATTCTTTATGTGATTCTTTTAATATCTTCAGAGTACCAATGCAGCACTCAAGCTCTCCATGTGTTATCCCTCTCTTTAACTGTGTATGACCAACTCACCTTTTCTTTCAAATTCATCCCTTGTTGACTGCCAATATCACCTTGCGGTGCTTAAAACAATAGATTAAAATTAATATCAAGATCTAATCAGATATTGAGGAAGGCAGAGAATAAAACTACATCACTGCATCCTTGCAGTCAGAGCTTCACTACATAAGACAATAAATTCAGTTCTTTATGCTTAGTATGCAGTCCATTGTTGTTCAGAATATTATAGAAATGAACATTTTTAGGTAAGCAGCAAGAGATATGTATATCTTGGGATTCCTATTAGAAAATAGTTTCTAGAATAAGGAAAGAGTAAATAGGAAGCAAGTCAAGTGGAGAGGAGCTTTTAATTAGAAAAGTATGTTAGTCAATCATACTTTTTATCTGATTATCTAATTAAACAATAGTTGCTTTGGTTAAATAATTTTGTCATACACAGTTGCTCAATATCCTATACAAAGGTTGCCAGTTTATAAAGAATCAGAATATATAATTTCATTTTTCTGTGATTCACAGTACCCACAGTTTTTTACCATGCCTCGGGGCCATCATTTGGAATGCTGGTTATCATTGTACCAAAAAATCATGGAACAGAATTCCAGATAACAGAATTGAGTGTGCACTTTTTAAAAATTTTTGCACTCCTGATTCTGCATGCTGCAACTAGCATTTTTGTATAATTGCAAAAGTCTTTGAAGGTGTCCTTAAGGAAAGAAGGAAGAGAAGGAACTCCTAAAGCATATTAATTCTACGTGGGCTTAAGAGTGTTTCCAGAAAGAAGGATTTTTCTTTTTTTAAAGTTTTTAAGTAAATCTGAAATTTGTATGTGTGCCTGTATACACACGTGTACACGGGGTGGGGAGTAGGAGGGCAGAACGCAAGTTGCCTAGTCTCAGCTAGAGCTAAAGCAAATTGAACAAGTTTAGGTGTCTTCTTTCTTAATCTGTGGTTCTTTTCCCTGTAATGTATCCAAAGAAGTATTCATGGTTATTAAGTTTAGGTCATGTATCAAATTTCTTTGCATTTGCAACCACGAAGTAACTTTTATTGACATATTGTGGGCCGGTTAAGACTTTCTGACAAAACAAACTGCTTCAGGATTAAATGGGTTGCCATTTTATAATCTTGTTAGTTAAATTGTTTCATATCCTTGTTTCAAACCACTGCAACATATTTCAGTGTTTATAGGAAAAGTATTTTGATTGAAAGTTATGTAGAATAAAATGGACTAAACATTTCTTAAATTGTTTCTTCATAGAGAGCTTTTGACTACTTCAATTTAGCTGCCAATGCTGGCAATTCACATGCCATGGCCTTCTTGGGAAAGGTATGGTACATCTTTGGAATATCTTAAGCAATAAAAAAGATATGGTTGTATGTTTAGTACATTTATTATGCTATCTCCTGCTTTGCCAAAAATAAATAAAAAATTAAATCATCCTTTAAAGATCATTATATCATGTTCTAAGTAGAAAGAACTATGCTGAGAATTTTTTGGGGGGCGGGGCTAGGCAATGGGGTTAAGTGACTTACCCAGGGTCACACAGCTAGTAAGTAAGTGTCAAGTGTCTGAGGCTGGATTTGAGCTCAGGTCCTCCTGATTCCAGGGCCAGTGTTCTATCCACTGCGCCACCTAGCTGCCCCCCTATGCTGAGAATTTCTTAACTATTTAAACTAAAATGTACACAATTCCTTTCAGAGTTTTCATTTCCCCTTTTAAATCATCTGTAAAGATTTTTTTCCTAGTTGTTTCCCTTGTAACCTTAGTTCTACCAGATGTGCAAAACCTTTTAAATTTTATATAGTCAACTTTTCCATTTTATCTTTTGTGATCCTCTCTGCCTTGTTTGGTCATGAACTTTTCTCCTATCCATAGATCTGATAGATGATTGTTTCCATATTTTTCTAATTTGTTTATGATGTGAACTTTTATATCTAGGTCATGTGCTTATTTGAAGCTTATCTTTATTTAAGATGTGAGGGATTGGTCTAAATCTAATTTCTTCCATAATGCTGTCCAGTTTTGCCAGCAATTATTGTCAAATAATGAGTCCCTATCCCCATAGCTGGAGTGTTTGTATTTATCAAATACTAGGGCATTAAATAACCTTTGCTTCTGTACATTGTGTATCTAATCTTTTCCACTGATTATAAGAAATTTGACTTTTTACATTTTACATTTCTTATTAAAAAGCTAAAATGTTTGTATTTATTGTAGTCATCTTTCCATGGTGAGAACCAGTAATTAGTATTTGCCACAATTTTCTTGGTATGATAGCTGGCAGTCAATTATTAATCCATAGTTGTTTTTTTACCTTGTAGCAGGAAAATATATTTATATATTTTGATGACTTACTGAGTAGGTTGCCTGTATCTTGGCATGATCCTATGATACTATTTCAATCTTTTAACTATTAATACTATGTTAACAATGTGCTAAAAATGAATTATTAACATAACTAATTAAAACAAGTTTACATAGGACATTTCAAAGGCTGTTGGGCATAGGTAAATAAAATATATGCAAGGTGACCAAAAGCAATTTGGTCTTAATGATTATAAATTACAATGTTTCCAACCACTATGGTAAAATTTCTTGGCTGTCATATGAGGTAAATGAAAACTTTTTTGTTATTCCTTTGAATCTTTCCATTGTTACATTGCTGGGTATTTCATTATTCTGAAGGGTGTGTTTTCATTTTCTTTAGCTTTATAAGGTCACTTGACCCAAATAAAAGCAGTATTTGAGTATTCTAGGTGCTGCTTTTTCTTTGTGGCCTATGTCACATAGGCACTCCTGATAATCCATTGTTTAGGATCTTTTGAATTAACTTAAATGTTTTGTTGTTCTTGTTAGAGCTACCTAGAGAAAAGATTCCTTTTGTGTTAGGGAAGAAAAATTACTTGCTGTGGGACATTTCTAGGTACAAAATTGTATAGACTTTGTTAGAATATATTCATTTAAAGGAGATGTAAAATATATCTGAATATTAGAATATCTTGGCTTTTAAAAAATTTTACTCATCGTTAATGCTGCTTCACATGTTTGTTTGTTTGTTTTATGGAAAATAAGCCTTAATATAGAACTTTCTTTTAAAAAATCTTATAGGGAAAATGGAAACATTAAATTAGAAATGAGAAGAAAATATAGAGGTTTTTTGGTAGGATAAAATTGTTCTTACCTAAACTGGTGTTTCTTTCCCAGATGTATTCAGAGGGAAGTGATATTGTACCACAGAGTAATGAGACAGCTCTACATTATTTCAAGAAAGCCGCTGATATGGTAAGCAACCAGCATCAAGTATGTGGCAAAATTTGCTAACTATAAGGATTTAGCTCCAGTTTCTTTGATGTGAATTATTTGAATTGAATTGGTAAGGAAAATATTCCCCAAAAAACCATTTTTAAAAGGAAATATTTTGAGAAAACAGGATAGGATCCTGAACCTTGGTTATTGAATTCCTCTTTTTATTACATTGAGAGACTTTACCTATTGAGGAAATATCTATAATCATATACTCTTACTTTTAAGATTTAATGTAGTATTTAATTTAAGTATAATATTTAACCAATGAGCTATATTTGGTACTCTGAAATTCTTTTTACTAGAATGGTTTAAAAAAAGAGGATATAATGAGAAGTCACATATCCAAGATGTTTCCAAGAGGCTGACTTCTTTCCGTGCTGTACACATGGTAGAACACAACTCAAGCAATGGGACTAGTTCTTATACTACGGTGCTTCCAAAATGGGTTTCCTTGGCACTTTAGATATATTGTTAGCTCATTCCCTTTTTGTTTAGGATAGTGCAGGTCTGATTATGTCACTCCACTGTCAGTAAACTCCCTAGGTTTCCTATAATTCTCAAGAACAGCTGTAAACTCTTTTATTGGGGATTTAAATCCCTTCATAATCTGGTCCCAACCTACTTTTTCAGCCCTATTACACCTCTTCATGCATTCTTTGATATTGCCAAAGTGACCATTTTAGTGTTGCTTATACACAGTACTTATTCCTGTGCCTAGAAGGCAGTTCCTCATCACTTCCACCTCTTATAATATTACCTTTAACATCAGGTATAGACTCCATTTGACTTTTATTGGATAGATGTAAGAGGCTTCATGAATTTGTATGGGAAAAATTATGTCTTTATTTTTACTTACTGTTCACTGCCTTTGTAACTCTATATATCTCAATTTATTCATCAAAAAACATTATTCTGAGAAAGGGGTACATAGACTTCCCCAGACTGCCAAAGAACTCCATGAAGCAGAAAGGATTAAGGAACTGAGTCTTTCCTGATCCTCCCTCAACTACCAGTATTCTCCTTCCCTAACTCCCCTATATTTAGTATGTACATACAGGTGTACACGTCTCTCCTAATATAATATAAATTCCTTGTGGAAAGGGATTATTTCATTCTTTGTATTTATAATTCCAGCACCTAGCAGAATATCTGGCACATAGTAGGTGTTTAATAAATATTTGTTGATTGATTGATTAAAATCCCTAATCCCTAAAGTCCCTATGACTAAGCTTAAGCACAACCTTCTGCATGAAGTCTATCCAGCTGCTAGTACCTTACTCTATTCCATACTCAATGACGTTATATTTATTTTGCATTCATTTTGTACATACACATATGGAGTGGATATTTATATATGTGCATGTATGTATGTATGTATACACACACATACAGAGACATGTACACTTACTCTTTAAGAGTATGTAGTGTTTCATTTTTGTCTTAATGTTCCCAACACCTAGCAGAGTGCCTGGCATCTAGGAAGTACTTAATAAATGCTTTTTGAATGATTGATTAATACTTGTTTTTTGTCCTTTGGGGCACAAAGAAATGACAGACTTTGCTTCTTAACTTTTTCTGGTTTATCTACTGACTTATGTTAGCAATGTTGCCCAAGTAAAGATCACTGAAACTTTGTTACTACTTTAACTACCCCATGACTCAGAGGTGCTAAGGAAAAAAACATTCACATAGGTTTCTACATCCTCTCAAACAGAAAAAAATTGAGAACTGCTCATTTTATATGGGATACAACAGACCCATTTTGTAGAGGACAGTAGTAATTTCAGTTAGTCATGAAGAAAACGTGGAACAGAATATCCTTCAGAAAAGTAACTAAAAACAGTTTCTTTCTTTACAGAAAAGTTGTTAAAAGTTTCCTTTCATCTTGAATTCAGTATTATATTGGTCTTTGCAAAAGCATTTAATACTTGTATATACATACATCATTCCATTTGCAGTCCCTTAATATCTAATTTGTGGATGGCTTTTACTTTGTATTTTTTAATTTTCCTTTGCCTTGATCTCTTTCTTTCAGGGCAACCCAGTTGGACAGAGTGGACTTGGAATGGCTTATTTATATGGGAGGGGAGTTCCAGTGGTAAGCAGTCATTCTAACATTTCTTCCAATTTCTGCCAAAGAGCTACTTGTATAGTTGATTGGTTATTCCTTAGATCATGGGTAGTTTTCCTGAGGGAGGGAAGCATTATAATCAATCAAAGCTGAGCCTTTTATTATCACTCAAGGATTATTTATTGTTTAGTTGTTTTTCCCCCTCTCGTTTTAATAGTAATCAAAGAGATAACAGCACATCCTGCATCAGACCTTCAGTGGCTCCCATTTCCTTATATAGAAGCTAAATCCTTAGTCTGGGATTTATAGCCCTCCAAAATCTAGGTCCTATTTCCCTCTCCAACATTATCTTCCTCTGGGAACTATGTTCCAGTCCAGCTTGTCTGTTTGTTGTTCCCTAGGTAGTCAATATAGCAACCAAATCTTTCAGATGCTTACTGTATATGAAAGCACTATGCTAAATGTTTTGGAGTATACAAATTAGAAGACACTTTCATTTCAATTTTTTAAAATTGTTCCATGAGTACGGGATGGAGAAGACTTGAATAGACATAGTTAATGGCATTGTGTAAGGGTTCAAAGGAGTCTCATTTTCCTAAATAGCTCCAGCAATGATCTAAAAAGAGCCTAAGTTCAAAAAAGTGAACAAGAAATCCGAAGAGAAACATTAATAAATTCCTTAATTAATAAGCAACTTTTGTACGGCCAAGGTAAGCTGAGGATGTTAGCATGGCCTGAAAGTAGATGGAATGAAGGGGGTAATGGTAGCACACAGGTGAGGAAGATTTGTTTCTCACTAGGAGTTTAAGGGGATAGAAAAGGCTTTCCTAGCCCATGACCAATTTTACTCTCCCTTAATGGCTCCTGGACAATCTGCTGTAGTGGAAATAGCAGTGGATTTTAAGTCAGGAAACCTTGGGTTCTGCTTAATAGAAGTGGGACATTTAACTAGGACATAACCTCTAAAGACTTCAGTTCCTCATCAATAAAATTAAGAGATTGGACTGGGTACTCTCTGTTTGCCCTTCTAACTTTCTGAGGCTTAGGAGACAAGAAATGATAGCAATTTAAAGCATGAAGGGGAGACTAGCCTTGGGCTTTCTGATATAAACAATAATGAGGTTACAGAGGACAAGCAGCCACTTTTATCCACAGTGGACCCATAGAGTCAGAACACCACAGTAGGACCTAAATACCATGCAAAGGATTTTGGACATAATTTGGTAGGCAGTGAGGAGCCATTGAAAGTTTTTAGTCAGGAGAATGACATGATAAGAGGGGTATTTTAGAAAGATTAAAATAATAACTGCAAGATGTATTAGAAGAAATAGTGTCTGACTACAGGGATATCTAGTAGTTTGATATGACAATCACCTAGTCATGAAAGAAGCTTTTGAATAAGAGTGTTAGAACATAGTATTGAAAAGAATAACTGCAACAGACAGGTCAGATGAAAAATGAGTGAACTGGGAGTGTATATATAATTTCATGGTGTTCCCTATCAATAGCCTCATTAGTAATTTTGTGAACACAGATTGAAAGTCTTCAGCTCTTCCTTCATAATTGCAATATTCCCCCTCTTCTTTATTGTCTTTTTCTTTCCTTAGTGTCAAGTCATCCCTGGTAAGAGGCTCTCCAGAATCGCTGTATTCAAGGCCCCAAATAGTAAGGCCCTTTCTGAAATACTGTACAGGCAAACCAAAGGGCATGTTAATGGAGGCCTGGTCAGTTAGCCTAAAGCAGGCCAACCAAGTTAATTGAAAAGTTCAAAAGTGAATTGTTGGCTTAGTATGGCAATACTATTTCACAATAGCAGGCCAAAAAAAGAAAAAAAGAAAAGAAAAAGAAAGAAAGAAATGTCATTATTGGGCTAAGATTCTCAAAAAAAAAAAATTAAAGTCGATTTGTGAATTTAGTTCATTTTTTTAAAATTTCTAAAAAGTTTGTTGATGCCTTTTGCTTTTACATCATAATCATTTCATATACACATATCCCAAATTGAAACTCTTCCCTTATGAATAAATTAAATAATTTAATAAAAACAAGTAAAAGTGAATTTAAATAAAATAATTTAAAGCATTCAATACAGCAACCATATCTCTCTCTCTCTCTCTCTGTGCATATATATATATATATATATATATATATATATATATATTTATGTATAATATTCTGCCCTAGCAGTCTTCTACTATGAGAGAGTTAGAGTTTGACTTCCTTTTAGTGATCTTTCATTACCTTTTTCTAGTTGTTTCTATAGTTCCCTTAGCTCTGACATTAGTTCATACAAATCTTCCCATGGTTCTCTAAATGCCTAATATTCATCTTTTCTTACTGCACAATAATATGTTTCATATATCCTACTTTTTTCAACCATTCTCCAAACTATTAATACCCACTTTTTCAGTTCTTTGCTACTATTAAGAGTACTGCTATGAATATTTTGGTATCTAGTGAGGCTTTGAATCTGTCTTTAACTTCCTTAAGGAATATGCACAGTAGTGGAATTGCTGGGTCAAACGTTGAAGACAATTTAGTTATTTTCCTTGCATAATTCCAAATTGTAATCCTGAACAGCTGGAATACTTCACAGCACCCATCAAAGCCCAATCTTATATTATCTTTGCCAGTTCGTATGGTAAGAGGTAAAACCTTGGGGTTCTTTTAATTACCACTACTTTAATTACCACTATACCTCTTACTTTTTTAAAAATTATATAATAAATTTTATATTACTTTCAAAACTGTCCTGCATGTCTTTGCTTCTGAATTTCCTTCTGTTCTCTTCTGTACATTTTAAAAAATGGTCCTCTCCTATTTTTGGTGTCCATTCATTTAAAAATAGAAAGGAAAGGAAAAAAACTTGTAACAAATTATCGTAGTCAGACAAATAAAATCCACACAGTGGCCATTTCCAAAAATGTATGCATCTTTTTCACCTTGAATCCATCACCTGTCTTTAGTAAATGGGTAAAATTCTTCATCATGGAGACATGGTTGGCCCTTACTTTGATCAGGATTCTCAAGTCTTTCAGAGTTGGTTTGTTTTTGATTTGTTGTTTGTTTGTTTTTTTTTAATTGTTGTCTTTGTATAAATTATTCTTCTGGTTCTGCTTAGTTTAATCTGCAGATAAGAGTAAGATTCATCTTATTGTCTTGTCCCTTTCCCCACATTTGTATATTGTCCTCATATACTCCAATTAGAAGAAATAGTGAGTTCTAACCCTTCTTCCTCCTTTCTACATTAAGGTATTCCCTTTACCCTCTCTTCTTCAGAATGTTTTTAAAGTATTATAGAAAATGCCAAATTTCAGTTAGTGGTTAGTGAAAATAAAGATTTTACCCCCACATCCCAATTCACAGACCTCTTGAAATCTATCACTAAATCCAAGGTTAAGAACCCCCTGCTGTACTGGAATGTTAGCACTATATCATCATACAGCCCTTTCTAATTGCTCAAATAAATTTACCTTTTTGGTTTCTCTTGATTCTTTTGTTTTTATACTTCAAAGTCCCTATTCAGCTCTGATCTTTTTATTAGAAATGCTTAAATGTCCTTAATTGCATTAAAGATCCATTTTTCTCCATAGTACTACACTTAGCTTTGCTGATTGACTTATTCTTGGTTCTAAGTCCATATCTTTTGCCTTTTGAAATATTATATTCCAAGATCTTCTCTTTGTTTATAGTAAAAAACTTCCAGGTCTTATGTGATCTGAATTGCAGCTCCTTGGTATTCAAACTCTTTTATGATTACTTTCAGTATTTTTGCTTTGATATTGAAGCTCTGGATTTGAGCTGACATTCCTTGGACTTTTCCTTTTGGACTGACTTTCAAGAGGTCATCATTGAATTCTTTTTATCTGCACTTTGCCCTCTGGTTCTAATCGATCTAGGCAGTTTTTTGTTTGTTTGTTTTGATTCCTATAATAGTGTCAAGGCCTTTTTAATCATGGTTCTCAGGGAGTACAGTGATTCTTAAATTCTCTCTTCCTGACCTTTTTTCCATATCAGTTATTTTTCATATAAAATAACTTACATTTTCTTTTTGTTTTTCCCTTTTTCAATTATGTTGCTATCTAGTGGAGTCATTGGTATCTTTTTGGTCCATACTGATTTTCAGGGAGTGTATTACTTAGGTCAGGTTTACAATTTTTTGTTCTAAGTTATTTATTCTCCTAGTTCTTTACTTCAGAACTCTTATTTCAATTTTTTTTTATCTCTTGCTTCAGAGAGATATTCGTGTAGTCCTTTTTTATTTCTTTCTTTGAGTTACTAACTTGAAGTCGTTAGAGGGTTACTATCATCTTCTGATTTGGAGTATTTCTGGATTCAAAATTATTTGGGATAGTTTTTGCTATCTTCTTTCCAGCATTGGTTCTTGAATTACAACTTGTTTTAGTGTCAGGCTACACTCTTTGCTTCACTTTTGGGTGTTCTTTGACCTGGGTCTCCTGAGTTCCTGTGCTTACCTCTACATCCCAGGGACAGGCCCTTCTAGATCTTTGATTTTCAGAGTACTGGATCTTCAGGGCAGAATGCAAGTGACCTGAGTGACCTCGTGTGAGCACTAGCATGATCACTGGTTCCTGCCACTCTCAGTTGCTTCCAGCATCCACACTGTAGGTTTCTAATTATCCCTTGGGGATTTCTTGGGGACCCGTCTATTCTTGCTATCTTTAAATAGAAAGCCTCACATTCTTCAAGTGTCTCTGGCTAGTTTCTGGTCACAAAGAGAGTATGCCATCTCATTTGCCTGTGCTAACTCTTTGTTTTGCTTGCAGCTATTCACTTTCTGCCATCCTCCTTCTTAACCACCTCCCTCCCTATCTCTACTTGTTTCCCTGCTGAGTTTGAGATATTTCTCTGTGTGTGTGTTCAGCACACCTTTGTGTTCAGATAAAAGTGAGATTTATCATATTTACTTCACCCCTACCCCCACATTTGCTCTTCCCATGCCCCAATTATGAGAAGTAGCAAGTTCTACCTCTGTCCTCCTTCCTCCACTAATTTTCCTTTTATCCTCTGCTCTTTCACCTTTGAACACCCTCAGAAAAGAACCAATTCATGTCCCTTCCCCAAACCTCTGTTTTATTAGTAAAAACAATATTCTTTGAAGACATTAAGGTGCTTGAATCTTCTCCTGTTTACAGGGGTTCCTAACCTTTTTTTGTGTCATGAAACCTTTTGGCAATCTAGTGAAGTCTGTAGCCCCCTTGGCAGAATAATGTTTGGTGGCACTCCTCTTTCTTTTTGCCCATGAGTTTCTGGCTGACTTTTTGTCACTTTTGGGGTAGAAATTACTTCTTGTAGTTTTCTTTTATATTTTTTGTGATCTCCTCTCTCCTTTGTTTACTTAGACATCCTCTCCCTAGCCATAGTTGTAAAAGGTTACCTTCATTCTTTTCAAATTTGTTATGGTATAACCTTTTATTTTCCATTTTTGAGTTTTCACCATTTTGAGCTTATGGTAGTATATGCTATAAGAATTCTGCTAAGTTTTTATAAAACAACATTTACAGTTTCATTTACTAGAGATGTTTAGAAAGTTATAATTAAGCAGTAATTAATATTGTATTCCCCTTCTAGCTTAAGGCTTTCTTTCATGAAGTCAAATCAGTTCAACAAATATTAATCAAGCAGCTCCTACTTGCAAAACACTATGGTAGGCTATGTGATAAAATGAAAAGAAAAAGTCCCTCCCTTCAAATACATTCTGCTGGGGAGTAGGGGTATGCACATGTGCACAAGTAAATAAATGCAGTGTATATATACAATACTACAAAGTCATTTCAGGAGGGAGAAACTACTAAGGTGAAAGATTAAGAAAGGTGCCTAGGAGGTAATACCCGAGCAATGCTTTGCAGTAAGCTAGGAATCCTAAAAGATGGAGGTGGAGAGAGGTTCTTTTAACTACTACAGTTGCTGGTGATCATTTTTTTTCTGAGTTCCCATAGCACACATTTGGCACTTGGCGTATGCATCTTTGTATTGCTATTAAACTTTATATGTGCCCTATTTCCTTAACTAAATTTTAAGTCCTTAAGCCTTCCAATGTCTCCATTCTTCTCTCTTCTAGCTGATGATCTTGCCTCCTACTCTAATGAGAAATTTGAGGCCATATGTCAATTTTCCCTCCTCCACAGCTCAGGACTTCTCTATGTCTTTCCCTTATCCTCTTCTCCTTGGTTGTGATCTTAAAGGAAGAAATGACTCTTCTTTCTCCTGGTCAAGGCTCACCCTTCTAATTGTGTTCTTAGAAGAGACAGTGTGGTACAATGGAAAGAATACTGGATTTGGAGTGGAGAGTCTTCTGGGACTTAGATCATCTTCCAGCTCTGCCACTTTCTTATTTGTGTCACCATTCCCAACACTTATTCTGTGATGAAATTCCCTCCCATTTCCCCTGGAGCTTACCCCTTGATCATTTCCTCCCTCTTTTTCTTTCATTAATTCATTCAATATTTTCTCATTTACTGAATTATTCTTTATTATCTTTTTTCCCAAGTCTCTTCCATCTTTAAAAACAAAAAGAAAACTTTGATTTGACCCTGCTGTTTCCTCAAGCTATCATCTTTTGTTCTTCCTCCCTTTCATTGTCAAAATCCTAGAAAGATTATCTATACTTGCTACTCTCTTCTTAACTCTTTGCAGTCATCCTCATCCCACTACTCAATTGAAACTACTCACATATAGTCTCTTACTTGCTAAATCTAATAACTTTTTTTTAGTTCTTTTCCTCATTGGTATTTCTGTAGCTTCTAATATTGAAAACCCCACTCTCCTTGATAATCTCCCTTCTCTTGGTCTCTGTGGCACTTTTCTTTCCTGATTGTTCTACCTATTTCACCCATCTTCTCTCTCTCTTTTGATGAGTTCACCTGATCCAATGCATATGAATTCCAGATGCACATCCAGTTTTAATCTCACTCATGAATTCCAGTTCATTGTATGTAACTTCCTGCTACCTATTTTCACCTGGATGTCTTGCTTAAACCTTAAACTCAGTGTATCTAAAACAGAACTCTTCATCTTTGATAACTGATAGATCTACAAAGTATTGAAGGAATTGACACAGATGTAACACCAAGGTTCCTAACCTTAGAGTCATCCTAGATTTCTCCTCTCCTTCATTGCACATATTCTTTCAGTTGTCAGGCCTTGTCACTTCTCCACATCTCTTGCATTCATTCCTTTCCCTGTATTCTGACAGCTACACCTTAGCTCAGGCCCATATTCCTCTCACCAGAATGTTGTAATAACTTATTGTAATAACTTTTAATTAGTCTCGGGTTGTTTTGTTTTGTTTTGTTTTGTTTTCAGTCTAATCCTCTCATTCATCTTTCATATAGCCATGAAAACAATCCTCCTTAGGTACAAATCTGACCATATCATTCCCATACACAAAAACTTTTAGTGGTTCCTATTGTGTTTAAGATGAAATATTAGCAACTTAACTTAGCTTTTAAGGCCCTGCACAGACTGGCTCCAGCCTACATTTTAAGACTTGTCTCATTACTTCACACATTCTAGCTAAAGTGTCCTACTACTCTTCCGCAAATGCTATCCCCTACTTCAGTTTGTGCAAGCCATTAATGCCCCTCTCTTTATCTCTGCCGGAATCTTGTTCTCCTTTCAGCATATTGCCCAGACACTACCTCCTCCATGAAGCCTTACCTAATCTTACCCAGTTGTTAGTTCTTTACTTCCTTAAATCTTCCTAGAGCACTTTGTTCTCTTCCATGACCCCATCACTGCCTACTTTGTGTTATACTTATCTGTATATATGTTGTATCTCATTAATAGAAAATAAGTTCCTTGAAGGCAATGTTTTGTCTTGTTTTTTTCTTTAGATATTCAGTGCCTTGTACTCTCACTTAATATGTCCAAATTACTCCAAAACAAAATCCACCATGGAATCTTGGTCCTAGGCCTTCTTAATTTTGTTGTACTTCTAGAAAGCTTAATAATACTGCAAAGAACTATGGGTATATGAGATATTGCTACTCTGAAGGACTATGGGAAAGTGTTTTCCCATGGGAAACCTTCCTTCAGGAAAAACAACCAAAATGCTTATGTAACTTGCTATATTGATTCTCTCTTAACATTTTACCTTTTTCTTTGGAACATTCCAAACCCCACTACTTAGTTACTAAGCTCCACTGACTCAACTTTATATACCTTCATTAATCTCTCAACTTTGTATACCTTCATGTATATCAGCTTTATATATCCTCATTTATTTTGTTCACTCTGTACCAAGCACACTTAAAAGAGGATAAAAAAGTACTTGCTTTTTCCAGCTCACTGAAGAGCTTCTTTTTGGCACTAGTTGAGAGAAAGTAGAGTGTGGAAGGGTATGTGCAGGATATCTCCTGGCTTCTCTTATTCAAAACACTGATTTTCATAAGACTAACCACACACTAGCTTTTCATCTCAAAGATCCATGAAGGTTATGAATGTGATTTCCTGGAAGTTTTATTCATTTTAACTCAAGTTCCCCAAAAATAAATGGGATGTCCTATCAAGTTTGATTAAAAATCAGGGCAGGTAGGTAGCACAGTGGATAGAGCACCGGCCCTGGATTCAGGAGGACCTGAGTTCAAATCCGGCCTCAGACACATAACACTTAGTAGCTGTGTGACCCTGGGCAAATCACTTAACCCCATTGCCTTGCCAAACAAAGGGGGGGGGGTGTTTCCTATATTAATTTCCACTAGTATTTTTGGAAGTCAGGCATCCAATGGCAAAAACTCTTTAATTTTTGTTTGAAATTTAAGCCTCTAGATCCTAGGTTTCTCATATTAACTTTCAAGTATTCCATAAACTAAAACTGAAAAAAACAACTTAAAATAATTTCTTATTCCTTCTTAATCATTTATGAAAACTAAAATTGATATTTAGCAGTGGTATTTATTTGAAAGTTGAACTGTGTATGTGTGCAGTTAATTCTTCCAATGACCCTGTATAGCATTTTATCAACTTCATGGTTTGAGGAAATAGTAGCAAAGAATAGTCCCAGTTTTACTACTGGAGAAATTGAGGAACAGAGTTAAGTTTTAACTATTTCTATTTAAAGATCTAACGTAGAAAGAGATAAGATAGTGTAGTGGATAGAGTACTGGGCTCGGGATCAGGAGTTTGATTTCTGGGTTTGATTCCTCTTTTGAACCATGTGATCCTGGGCAAGTTATGTAACCTTTCATTGGCTCAGTTTTTTCATCTGTAAAATGTGTATAATATAACAAAACTTCATTTATTTACCTCACACAACTGATGTGAGCAGTGTCTAAACCTTAAAATGATATGTGTGTATGAGTTATTACCATTAATATAGAAGTGTGATTTTAAGCTAAAACTTTTTAGCCCTTGGAGGGTAGGTATTTTTAATACTCAGTTAACTCAGGGGAGAAAAAAGGACATATAATGTTATCCTTTCTGCCTCTTACTAAAAGTAATAAATACATAGTCCTTACTTGTTCCTATAGAGTGTGTGACAGGTACTTTTTTTCCCCCTTCCTTCATGAATGATTGACCTGATTATTTGTCATCCTTTTAAATTGTCAAATAACCTAACCCATCCTTCTACAGAATTATGATCTGGCATTGAAGTATTTTCAGAAAGCTGCCGAACAAGGATGGGTAGATGGACAACTTCAGCTGGGCTCTATGTACTACAGTAAGTAGTGTAATACCACAGTAATAAATTTAATTTGTTGATTTTTCCACTAGATGGCACTAAGACTATGCAGTAGGAATTATACTATCAATTCATTGATTTACTGCAATGTAATGCAATCTTTGGGACATTGTGTTTGTATTTGCCTTCATAAACTATAAGTGTTAATCTGGTTAAATTCTTATTGTGTTTGCCTTTGTAAACTTCTCCAATAAGATTTTTACCGTTTTAATAATTCATACAGGCTTACTGCTACTAAAATAGACCTGATTTTAGGCCAGTATTAATGACATTGGATGCCATTTTTCTTGCAGATGGCATTGGTGTCAAGAGAGATTATAAACAAGCCTTGAAATATTTCAATTTAGCATCCCAAGGAGGGCATATCTTGGCTTTTTATAATCTGGCCCAGATGCATGCCACAGGCACTGGAGTAATGAGATCATGCCATACTGCGGTGGAGGTGAGTTCTCTTTCCCACCTTTTGGTATATGTAAACATGATTTGTAGAGTAGGGAATTTACCCCCCACACACACCTTTTTTGTAGACATGACCTCTAGAGTAGAAATGGACCATGAATGAACTTGATAAGCATGGGACTTTAAGGGGTTAGTGTTTTAAAGTGCTTATGCTAAGATATGAATCACACATTTGCCAAGACCATTTCAATATTTCATATTAGCAACAATGTGCCAAACATTGGGCTGAGTGCCAGGGATGCAAAGATAGACACAAAGCATCCCACTTACAACTCCTGGGGGGAAAAGATGTGTACCCACATGATTATGACATGGGATAGGGTAAGAGTAGTACAAAGAAAGGACTATAGGCACAGTGCTCTGAATTGTACATCGTATTTCCTTTTTAGCCTTACAAGAGACCCTAGAGATGTCTTAGTCTTTTCTCCTGGCTGATAAATAAACTTCTTCCATTCATTTCTGACAAATAGTCTTCCAGCCTCTCTTTGATTACCTCTAATGAAAAGGAGTAACAGTACTCTTTCATTGTTTAGATAGCTCTGATTGTTAGAAAGTTCTTCAAATTTCTACAGAGGTAGAATCTATTTCCATATAAGTGCTATCCTTATGTCCTAATTTCCCCCAGTTTTCTTTTGGATCAGAACTGTGATTTCATTGTTACAGGGAGCTCCAGTTGAGAAAGTTCCCTCTAACAATGCAGGTCAGCACCTGCTCTGCTACTTAGAATCTAAGAGAGTTGCCTAGGGCATTGAAAGGTAAAGTGACTTCCCCAGCATTGCATATACAGTGGTGTGTCAGAATAGAACTTGAAACAAATTCTTCCTGACTTCAAACCCGTATCTGTCCACTGTGTCACATGCCTCTCTTTCTTAGTGTCTCATCTTTAGCTCATGTAAAAGACTTCCTTTAGGATGTGTAGTAGCTATGCATCTAAAACTGATAAATTCTGAGGAAATTGATAGATTTTTATAAATTCTGAGGAAATTGATAGATTTTTTTAAAGGTTTGTTGGATTCTTTATAAGAAGACTTCCTGCAACTAAAGTTACAGAATTACAAAATATTTCATGAGAATCTTTCTTGAGGGGAAGATAATGTATAAAACTGGTGATCAAACCTTGAGGGGAAGATAATAAAGCTAGTGGTCTGTCAGATTCAGGTTTCAAAACAATTTTAAATAGCTTTCCATGATGCTTGGAATTACAAAGTAAGTTGAGGGAGACTATACCTTTGATTTCATTGATATAGGAAACTTCTAGATAAGGAAGCTCCCTCTTACCAATGCAGGTCAGCACCTTCTCTGTAACTTACAGTTTTAGAGAGTTTCCTAGCCCACCTCAAGGTTAAGTGACTTGCTCATGGTCACCTAGCCAATATATGTCAGATGTTATATATGATGTGTTGTGTACATTAAATGAATTTAATAAAATATCCAAAGAATATCCTCAGTCTTAACTTCAAGAGTTTCTTTAAAAATATATTGTACTGTGGCAGAAATTACTAGTAGAGTTTTTTTCTGGAAAAGCTTATCTCCCCTTCCGTTTATTTCTTTTCTCTTTCCTCAGTTATTTAAAAATGTGTGTGAAAGAGGCCGTTGGTCTGAGAGGCTCATGTCTGCCTATAACAGTTATAAAGATGGTGACTCCAATGCTGCTGTGGTCCAGTATCTCCTGTTGGCAGAACAAGGCTATGAAGTGGCCCAAAGCAACGCAGCCTTCATTCTGGATCAGAGTAAGGGTTTAGAACATAGCAGTTCACACATAGTTAAAAAGTTTGAAGTCACAAAGAAGCTATTTCTCTTAGGAAATCTTCATTGTTGTTTTCTCTGTCTTTTACATTTTTAGGAATTAGTAGTAACTGGAGCTGTTAAGAGTTCTAAGTTCTCACTTCCATCTGATCCGTCTTTAGGTGTGGTATACAGTTAATGAGAATCAAACAAATGGGACTCTTGATATGGAGTCAACTAACTGTTAGTTGTAACTAATTGTTTCAGCTTTAGTATTGTATCTATTTAAAGGCAATTTCTGTGGCCTTCATATGTCAGCATTGAACTAGACTCTCCAACCAGATAGTATACCAAGTCTAATTTCATTTGTCATTTAAGCAAATGGTAACATTTCTCTTACTGACTTACTGTCTGATTGACAATGAGAGCCGGGGTCACCAAGCAGTAGATCTAGTTCTACTAGTAGATATTGAAGATGCTATTAAGTATCCAAGCCAGTTGTTCTTGACACTGTCTAGCTCTCTTTACTCCCATAGTCTTACCTCCAAGCCCCATTGTCATGGAACCTTTGCTGCAGGCCCCCATCTGGGCCCTGGGAAAGCTCAGACCTTTGGGGAAGTAAAAAAAACCGAGTCTGAATCCAGAGCATCACTATGACATTACATATGGGACAGAAAGTTGATAGAGGTTATGACCTCATTAATTCCAGCAAATCTAATAACCATAGTATTTGTATTTACCACATATTTAGTATTTGTACTAACCGTACAAGTTAAAATACTTTGAAAATAAGCAGAATCCTTTCATCACTAGGGCTGAAGAAGGGTTTAAATGCTGATCTGTCTTATATCCTAGTTCTATAAGTGCTTTTTACCTGGACTAAATATATTTTTGATCATTTTCATTAGAATGAGGTTTTTTCCCTGAAACATTATTGGGAGTTATCTCTACCACCTCCGTGGTCACACCTTGACTGTACTAGTTAAGTGTAGAATGTCTGTAACCAAACAGATACCATCCACAGAAGGATGATGTTGCTGTGAAGCTAAGCTTATAATTAAGACTTAGTAGCCAATATTTTAAATCCTCCCTCCTAATAGAATAAATTCCTTGAGGTCAGGTACCTTTTTGTTTCATTTTTTTCCTGTTTCCTCAGTCCCTAGTACATTGTAGATGCTTAGTAGGTGCTTGTTGAATTGAATTGAATAGTCATAGTCTAAAAATGGGATTTTGGTTATGAAGTCACTTTGACCTTAGCCTTTTTTAAAGATGTAATATTTTCTTGTAATTGTAATTGTACTTGACAATTCAGACAGACTTGAAACTAGACATAAAATGATTAAGCACTTTAATTGCTCAAGTAGCAGAATAATGTAAATATTGGTAGAAAATCTTTTGGATGTTTTTAACACTAAGTAAATTTATTAAAACAAAATAAAATAGAGGTTTAATGTAGTGATGACAAAAAACAGGCTGTATGTATAGTGACTTTACTTAATAGCTTTTCCTGAACCCAGCTTTCATGTCAATTCAACATATATTCATTAAGTACCACATTTGTGCAAGACACTATGTTGGTGTGGGGATACTGCAGTTCAATAATATTAGTATTTTGGAATGAAGTGTCTTAGCCCAGTATAGAAGAAACATTTTAAAATAGATTACTACTAAAAACACCTCACATCCAGCATTGTCAGTTAAGCAAGGCAGAAATTGTGCCTTGATATATAGTGTCTTACTGGTATCTCACTCTGTTTCCTCTAGAAGAAGCCAGCATTGTAGGTGAGAATGAAACCTATCCCAGAGCTTTGCTGCATTGGAACAGGGCAGCCTCCCAAGGTGAGTTATCATTCCAATAGTGAATTTCACCAGAGTGTCCTGCCATATTTGCTGTATCCTGGGTAAAATTTAAATGATGTCATTTTTTACCTTGATACTAAAGTAGGAAAGATATTGCCTGTTGTTAAACTTCTATCCATCTCTCCTGAGTTTCACTCCCATATCAGCAGTCATCTGTTGGATGCTTCAAACTCGATATCCCTGAGACATCTCAAATTCAACATGTTTAAAAACAGAACTTAATTAACTGTCTTCCAAACATTTCTATTTCTAGTAAAGGCATTGTCATTTTTCCTAGATTTAAAACTTTGGCACTGTCCTTGACTCCTCATTCTCCATCACCTCACATCCATTTAATTTCCACATCTTGTCACTTCTGTACCACTATAATATACCATCTTAATACAACCCTAATTATCTGTCACCATTATTGCAATTGCCTCCTAACTGATCGTTTGACTGACTGACTCCTAAACTTCACAGTCTTGCCAAATTGGCCTTCTCACTGTTCCTTTTACACACCCGTCTCCATACGTTTCCACCAGCCATCCCAAAGGTATGGAATGCAGTCACTTCTCACACCTGCCTCATGGAATCCCTCACTTTTTTCATGATGCACCTCCTTATCCCCACAACTATTAGTGCTCTTCCTCCCAAACGATCTTTTATTTAACTACTTTGTATTTATTTACATCTGTTCTCTCAGTGTTCATTCTGTGTGCCTTCGTATATAGTACTCATCTCCCAAGTTCCTTGAAAGAAGGACATCCCCAGTGGCTCGTACTGGGGATAGTAGGCCCTTAATAAATGCTTACCAATGGATTGACCTTTTGAGGCCCAGCTCAAATGCCATCTCTTTCACAAAGCCTTCCACGATTTTTTCCAGTCTGTAATTATTACCCCCTCCCTTCCCACCCCACCTTAGAATCTTTTCATCTCTAGAACTTCCATGCTGAGGCCCTGCTGTCCTGTTTGGTGACTCTCCTCCTTATCTCAGTACTTTAGACGAGTCATACTTCATTCATTCCCAACTCCACAGCCATCTTATTGACAGCTACCTTGTCTCAACACATACCCTCTTCCCATCTACCTTTTAGTTCTAAAACCATGATCAGACTAATTCTACCATTTTTCTGGAAGGAGTGTGTCATTCTGGTTCCCATGGCCCTACTCCCAATCCTTTTAACTTTCTGGACCTTCTGTTCACCTATGTCTCCCCCCATTAGAAAGTAAGCTTCTTGAGAGCAAGGGCTGTCTTTACTTTTGCATTTGTATCCTCAGAACTCAGCATAGTGTTTGGCAAGCAGTAAATGCTTAATTAAAAAAAAAAATTCATTCTTTTACTGTATACTTACATCTGTCATGATGAGCTCCAGGAGGGCATAAAGTGTCTAATTTTTCTTCCTCCACAATTACATAGTTTCTCCTACATAAGTCATGCTTAATAAATGTTGAAGTTACTGTGTAACAAATTGAACTTTAGCACAGCATCATAGTGTAATGGAAAGAGCCTTGGACTTGGAGTCAGAAAGACCTGGGTTCAGTTCTCAGTTTCACCACTGAGTAACTGTACTACTGTGAGCATGCCATTTGTTTTCTCAGGTGTTTGTCTCCTCACCTTCATAGTACGACATGTACCCCCTACTTCAGGCTAGTTTTGGGAAAGGACTTTGTAACCCTGAAAGTACTATGTAAATGTGAGCTTCTCTTATTATCCTTTATTAAAATAGAAATGTAGGTCCCGTGATCACTACTATTAAAATCCTAGTTGGAAATTAGCAATTATCCTAAAATATACCTTTTAGTAACACTTAAAAAGTTGCCTGAAACTTACATAACTCTTCTACAGGGCTATCATTTTGCCATATAGCACATAATTACTTTTGAAATTTCTTAAGAAGAGAATACGAATGAAAGATAAAGTAGAATTAGACCATCATCTCATAATTTTGGCCTCTCTCCATCCTGTTCACCATTCCCTAACCCTCATCTAGCCCTGTGGATTGGCTTTCTCTTTCCACCAAGCTTCAGCGCAAGCCGCCCTATGGTGCTTTAAAAACTTGGAAAAAATGATGGAGACAGTGGTTGAGCCCTTGCCGAAAAGTATCAGTGAAGGAAAGAGCCATCTCCAGCCACTTAGAGGGGTTGTTCTTTCTATTCTTTAGCCTTCTATCTTAGCCTTTTAGGGAATAAAGGAGTAACACTTTTAATTAACGTTTTTACCAAATATGCAGTTTGACCGAAAATTTGCTGGTAAAATCTGCATACTGAAAATAGAAATTTAATTCAGTAAAAATTTATTAAGTACCCAACTGTATGCTAGGTGCTGGGTGTAGAAAGAGGAAATAAGGCAGTCTCTGCCTTTAAGGAGCTTACGTTAGAATGGATTAAAATTATAATCTGTTTTATGGAAATACGCTTAATATTAACAGAGAAAGAAACAACTAGTATAGACCTTTTTAAAATTAATGTTTTAAATTAATGCTTTGGTATGGTTTTCTCTTAGGCTACACTGTTGCTAGAATTAAGCTTGGAGACTACCATTTCTATGGCTTCGGCACTGATGTTGATTATGAGACAGCATTTATTCATTATCGACTAGCATCTGAGCAGCAGCACAGTGCACAAGCTATGTTTAACCTGGGGTACATGCATGAAAAAGGACTTGGCATTAAACAGGTGAGCACAGCTAAAGCCCAATTTTTGTCTATTAAATGTATCTGTAACTTTTGGTAATAATCTTGAATTTATTTTATCTACAACAATGTTTCCTAAACCCTGCTTCATTGCACATTTTTACAAGTCTCCAAAAAAAATTCTTAATACCAAAAATTCTTACTTCTTAAAACCTACATACTTAAAGATAACAGGTAAGAGTTTTCCTAACTCTTTGACAACTTGATGAAATAGAAATTAATGCAGTAAATCCTCTGTGGAAGATCTACCAAATATGCTAGAGTCCCTCTTTGTTTTTAAAAAATATTTTTTATAAATAGATATTTACACATACACAGAGAGAGAGAGAGAGAGAGAAAGAGAGAGAGAACTAGGTGGTTTCTCAATGAATAGAGTGCTGGGCCTGAAGTCAGGAAGACCTGAGTTTAAATCTGGCCTCAGACACTTACTAGCTGTCTGACTTTGGGCAAGTCACTTAACCTCTCTTTGCCTTAATCCACTGGAGAAGGAAATGGCAAATCATTCCAGCATCTTTGCCAAGAAAACCCCATGGACAGTATTGGTGTGCTGTGGTCCACAGGGTTATGAAAAGTCAGACATGACTGAATAACTCAACACACACACAAACACTCACACTCATATATCCATATGTGTTTATTTATTGGAAATCAGTGCAATACTTCACAGTTTTGACTTAAAGAGCAATGGAAAGAAATATAATGAATGTAATGCTATAGAATAGTACTATTTAGTGGAAAGAATACAGGATTTAGAATCAAATATTCTGGGTTCATAGGATTATCGATTTAAAGCTGGAAGGGAACTTAAAACCCATTGAATCCTCCCCTCTTGTATTATGAATGAGAAAACTGAGTCACAAAGAAGTTAAGTGACTTGCCATGGGTCACATAGCGTAGGTATCAGAGGCTACATGTGAGCCCAGATCTTCCTAGGTGTAAATCCATTGTTATCTCTACTATTTTACTTCAAATCCCTGCCATGATACTTAGTATCTGTTTTCACCGATGGCAAGGCATTTTGCCTCTCTGGGCTTCAGTTTTCTCATCTGTAAAATGGGGATGTTGGGCTCGATGATCCTTTCCAGCTCTAAACCTGTGATCCTATGATCCTGTGATTTTTGTTCAAAAAGTAGCTAAAAGATTTTATTAGGATCAGGTGTGAATAGATAAGGAGCTAATCAAATATCTAGAGCAAGTGTTGATATATACAAGGGTGTATATGTTTATATAAGTATGCTGAAGGAAGTGTGTGCATGTGTTTGTTGAAAAAAAATCAAAGTTTATCCTAACTTTCAATAGAAAGGTAATTAAAAATGAAGAGTTAAATGATGTGAATGAGGACTATGGGGATAGTTGTAGGAATTGTTAAAGCAAATAAGTAAACATCTCAAACAAACGAAAATTTGGTAAATTCTTTTAAGTTTTCAGTTAACAGTTTCTTGTTAAATTAGAAGCATCTACCTTGGCTATGCAGTAACTGCAAGTTAAACAGGTTTGGTTTTTTTTTTTTTAATCTTCTGAAATCAGTATTAAATATATTGTGTGCTGCGTTGTAGGATATTCACCTCGCCAAGCGCTTTTATGATATGGCTGCTGAAGCAAGCCCAGATGCTCAAGTTCCAGTGTTCCTGGCCCTCTGCAAGCTTGCGGTTGTTTACTCTTTACAGTACATACGTGATGCCAGCGTGAGTGATTTTTTTTTTCTTTTATCTAAGCTAGAGACCTTCCAAATACCATAGCTTTGTATAATCTTTTTTTTTCAAGTGTTACCTCCAAATACTCTTTTTCAAAAAATTCTCTATCCCAGTTCCAAAAATAGTTCCTTTTCAGTTCTCTGATCACATGTAAGAATAAGTAGAGGATAAGTTTATAACTTCCACACTTAAAAGTATCATAGACTTCATAGGTAGGTCTTTGTCTAATAGACACCTGTAGGGATAGGGACTAGACCTCCTATGATTTCGTTGATTTAGGGAATTTCTGAAGAGGAGACTCCCTCTACCAATTCCAGTTGCCATCTTCTCTGCAATTGATTATCTTAGTGAGTTGCTTAGAGCCATGGTTCTATGGGTCACACAGCCAGTTTGTTTCAGATGCAGGACTTGAACCCTGGTCTTCCTGGCTTTAAGTCTGATTCTCCATCCACTGTACCATGCTGTCACTTTGTTTTCTTTAGTATAAGTGGAGATGTTATTTTTAAAGGGATTTTTTTTGCTAAACCCTAAAGAAAGAATTCACCAAAGACAGTTCTCTAAACTTTGAAATCCTTTGTTAGCTCCCCCAGAGAAACAGTGTAGCCGTCCAATTTTCATTACTAAAAGAGAGCTGACATACAGAGGGGAATAAATACATCATCCCTAAAACCAAACATTTTAATCAAATAATGTGGTATTGATTTCCAGTTTATTGGCATTATCGAACCATTTTTAATACTTTCCTTTCTAACATTCTACGAATGTAACATGATATTGTATTTTCATTAAGATACGGGAAATCTTCTCCTACTTTGATATGGACCAACTTTTGGGACCAGAGTGGGACATTTATCTCATGATTATCATCGCGTTACTATTGGGAACAGTCATAGCTTACAGGCAGAGACAACACCAAGCAATCCGGAGGCCTCTAGGGCCACGGCCAGCTCCACCCCCTCAACAGGAGCCTCGACGAGAACAGCAGCCCCCTCAATAACAGCTTCCCTGTGGAGCCTTAACCATCGTCAACCATGAAGGAATGGGATCTGTTTGTTGAGAACACTTGCATTGTGATAAGGACTTTGGATCAGTGGCCACCTCCCAAAAGAGGCACAAAGAAGCATTTAATTCTTAAAGCTGCTTAGAATCTGATGCCTTTATTTTCAGGGATAAGTAACTCTTACCTACACTGAGTTGAATGTTTGTTTCAGTGCCATATGAAATAATAATTTTCATTGGCTTTCATTTAGTTTTTCCTGGAAACATATGTGAGATACTCAAAGTAATGTCTACTGTATCCAGCTGTCTTTCTTAAGTTCTGTTGGTCATTCTCTTAGTATGCAAAAGTCCTTATATCAACTATATTAAGGTCTTATGCACTGACACTAGAAACTGATCAATGTACGAAAGGAAAACTCAATTGCAAGTTCAACTTTTAACATGTTTGAAAGTCTGAAAACAAAACTTGCTTTTTAAG
This sequence comes from Vombatus ursinus, assembly GCF_900497805.2. NCBI lineage: Eukaryota > Metazoa > Chordata > Mammalia > Diprotodontia > Vombatidae > Vombatus > Vombatus ursinus. The sequence goes on from NW_020954723.1 coordinate 15,883,952, forward strand.
TAAAAAGAAATTACGTCATCAAAGTGTTCCAGAACTGTGATAAATGAGATAAATTATTTTACTGATCCATATTGCAAGTGTACATATCTACATATTCACATTATTTTAAAAGGAAGAGTAAGAGCTTCCTTATTCCTGATGTTAGTCACACTTTACAAGCATCTCATTAATTACTCTGGGTCCTGCATAATTTCTCTCCTCCAAAGATCAATGAAAAATTAACATTAAAAAGTTTTATGTGAATTTCCTTTGATAAGAAAAGGAAATCTGTAAACATAGTGAACCATGTCCTGGCTCTACTACATGACGTTGCCCATCATCCACCCAAGTATAATTTGTTTATTTTGGGTACACAGAACTGTGATACAGAAACCAGAGGATGGATTAAATGTGAGAAATCAGAATACAATGTCAGACACTCTGCATGGTGTACCAAAGTTGGAGCATTTGCTTCTGGAATTTATTTCTACTTGCATTTCATTTTGCACAAGCACAGAAAGATAGTTGGATCAACATCCTGAATCGTTAAATGTGAAAGATCTTTGCCAGGAAACAGTGTATGGTGAATACCATTACAATATTAAATTCAAATGGACAAGAGAACTAAAGTTTGGCTAACCTCAGCAGTTGAAGAAAACCAAAGCCTTTTAAATTTTTAAAGGTAGATTCTCTCCTCTGCTGGTTTGTCAGTTGTATTGAAAGATGAATCACTTGCTTAGCTATCTCATTTTTACTATCTTCCCACAGAGCATTGGGACACTTGATATTATCCCCAGTTTGAATCTGGCTGGGATCTCAAAACAAACCGAGAACTTGGTTTTCTTAGGACGAGAGAATGCATGTGAATTAAAACTTCACTAGATTTTTATTATTAGGAGATGTGAGCACTTCAGTAGTTCAGCTTACTGAGCAGGCTTTTTCCTTCCCCAGCAGACCTCATCCTACTTAAACTAACTTTGACACTCTTTTCCCATAACCCATTATCTGTGGTAATATGTAAAGAGTTAATTGCTTCCATTGTGGCATGGCTTTAGTTTCTGGGGCTGACATTTTGTTTAGAAATAGATTTCGTCAGTCTCCAGTGAACATAAAGACTTTGAGGTGAAGTTTTATACTTCATGTGTGTTACCAGCTTGGTCAGCGAGCTTTCCTTCCAGGTAACTTGCTTCTAAATTAAATATGGGAAATTTTGGGAATTTTTCCCCTCAAAAGTTAAAATGGTTGTTTTGTGAAGTTCAGATTTTAAATGCTAACAAAATTTATGCACACTCTTAAATTTATCAGTTTGAGTGTTAATGGTATTGAGTGCATCTTCATTTTCCCTGCTCCTTTCTTCCCTATACACCCCCTAAAAGTAACTGCAGTGTAATGCAAGGTGAGACCAGGTTGTGATCTCACTTCAGTCGAGTGGAACAGTATTGAATTTATTTAAAAACCCAAACTGTAAGATTAATATAAATTCTAGTAACTCACCTTTTTAAAAAACATAATCTCTCTTCAATTTCAAATTTGTTTCCCCATAGAATTTTTGCTTCATTTCCTCTCTAGTAGTTCTGTAAGAATCAATTCTGTTATGCAGAATATTCATTACATAAAGGCCGGATGGACAAATCACAGCCTTATTCACCATTTAATAAATTATTTTATATCAATTCCCCAATTGCCATTTCCCAAATCCTTGATTAAAATAAAAAATATCCCATGTCCCTTTCTCTGTGTCTCTTCATTTCCTAATTTCCTCTAGTGTCAGTACCTGCAGGTCTATATAATTCAATTCATTCGCTATATTTAAAAAATCTATGGAAGTGAGTAGACTTTGCCCCATTTTTTCTCTGGGATAAGGAAGTTTGGTTTTAGTTTTTTCCCTAAAACAATAGTCAACGCTAACCTAATCAAATGGCATCCATTTGAATAAAATGACAGTAGCAGAAGCTAGTTAATGTCAGTGACATTAAACTAACTCAGGGATTCAGGAGTTTTAATAATAGAATTTATAGGTAACTGATATAGTATGGCTTCATTTCTCCATGGTAATCCCATGCTCTCCTGATCCATTTTGTATTGTATCTTCTTCTGAGAAAGAAAACAATAGTAGTACTTTAGGCATATTTACTATTGTGCATTTAGTTTTTCCAACTGTTTCAGATTCTTGAGTATTTCCATCATATCATCCATTTTATTTTACTGTAGTGGTATTGGGTTTTCCTTTACCTTCCCAATTTTTGTAGTAGGTCTTATTTTCGGTTAACATATAGTGGCAGAGAGAAGAGAGATCAAATGACTTTTACTCAAAATTCATTATTTAACATATAAATCAAATTGTGAATCATTAACATTTTTGAGGATCTGTAACCTTTCTGCATATAAAGGTTAGTATATGACTTTTTTGTTTTATTGCTAAACTGTTTGATTTCACACCACTGGGAAATTTTGGAAACTTCCACCAGAGACCTAGTGATACTCTGATGCTTTATTTAATTAAAGAACTATTAATGCCTCTAGGAAGCTAAAAATAATTCATTATAGATTTTCTCCTTCCCACTTTTTTTCTTTATTCCCCTTCCTTCTTACTTTCTGTCTTTGTTCTGCCAACCAATACTTCAGAAACTTGCATGCAGATAGTCTTAAAATGAATACCACAGCAGTCGGTGTGTGTAGCATGTGTAATTACATTCTCACAAAAAAAAAACCTCACCTGTATATAGGTTTGGATTTACATTTCAAAACAAAGTACTTAAAGAAAACAGTCCCTTTAGCTGCCAAAAAGAGCATTGTGAGGTATGTATTCCCCCTCCAACATATATACACACGTACACACACACACTCACACACACATATGCCAGCTAGTGTTGTTCATTTTTGAAAATGAGTTTAATGTATAGTGCACATTATTATGACTTTAAGGATAGAGCAAATAACAGTAGCAAAAGAAATGGAACTTAAAAGATTCTGTCTTCATGTGAATTTTTCATCACACTTGACTTTCCAATTAAAATGGAAGTATAAGTTTTCTGAATGCAATATTGTCCAAGGCCTTCGATGGTCTTTAAATATGTAATAATTAATGAAAAGAAGCTCAATAAATTTCTCCTTTGATCTTCAAGAAAGTTAAAAGCAAGGTAAAGAAAAAATTTTAAACATATTCTAACGTGTCTGTTTCCGCTAATACAATTCAGATTTAGTATATTTAAAGGAGAGATTAGGTGTATATAAGGAATCTTATTTGTACCATTATTTTCCTATTTAGACAAACTAACTATGTGTTCTATTTCGTACAAAAATAATTACAAGGTTTGGTATGATCAAGATAACCACTATATATATATAACTATATATAGGGGAGGCAGAAGTTATAAAAGACCGTAAAATATTATCAATTGGCATTGTGAAGAAATAACATGGTAAGCTTTTTTGTAAATTTATTTTGTACTTTTTAAAATGCAGTATAAAGGTTGGTGAAGTGTAATATAATTGTGTAAACAAAAAAATCCTGTTAATAGAAAGATGTACAGATTCGTTTTGTACTATATCTTGAATCTTGTGAAATAAAGATTCCACCTCTGGTTAGCCTATATGCTCTAATGTACCTTAGTCTTAATAACTTTTATTTAAATTTCTTGGTTTTTTTTGTTTACATCTTATGAAGAAACATTAGAATCTCAGAAGATCCTGGAAAATTCCAGGCAATTTGACTCTTTTATTCACTTCTGGCTCCTAACTCTCACTACCCCTAGCCAAACTTCGGCATCCTGAATCTAATAAGTTGTCCTACGGGTCTGGATCAGCCAAGAGGACAGTATGCATATGTATACACATACAAACATAGATGTATATGTGTGTATTCACACCTCTCTATCAGGACTTCTTAAACTTTTTCCACTCATGACTTCTTCAGCGCTTCTTAAACTGTGGGTCAAGATCCCATATGGGGTCATGCTAGATTACATCCCGATTTATTACTCATCTGGGGCATAAAAAAGAAGTCCTTCACTATACCTGAACTAAATGCAAGTACAACACTCAGTAGTAAGGTAGAATGGCATAGGTAGAAGAGGAAGAGAGGGACAGTCATCTTTAAGCCTCACTTCCAGTATACTTGTTGCTATGGGGAAAGGTATAGCTGTGGGCAGCAGTGACAGCTTCTCACAGAGGCAACTCAGATAATCCAAGTGTGATGATAAATCACCACGGCCCCCTTACCGACTGCAGATAGGATCCAAAATAGGAGCCTCAATTCCAGCGGCCATTGCTTGATGGGCAACCCTAAATTCTCATGCAACACAAATTTATTTGTTATACCATCCTTACTTGAATTTGAATTTTGCTAAAGTACGATCCATTTCAGTTTTGATGATTGGTTATGACCCAATGAAGTACTATAGGATCACAGAATTAGAGATGGAAGGAAACTCCAAGGTCATCTAGTCCAATGCCTTCATTTATTTATTTATTTATTTATTTTGTTTTATTGTTTGTTTTTAGGCAGTTGGGGTTAAGTGACTTGCGCAGGGTCACACAGCTAGTAAGTGTCAAGTGTTTGGTCTGAGGCCAGATTTGAACTCAGGTCCTCCTGACTTCAGGGTCAGTGCTCTATCCACTGTGCCACCTAGCTGCCCCAATGCCTTCATTTATTGATGAAGAAACCGGTGCCCAGAAAGGTTAAGAAACTTGCCCAAAGTCACCCAGGGTCACAGCAATAGAAGCAGAATTTGAACCCAGGTCCTCTGATTCTAAATCCAGCCCTCTAATCACTTCTCACCTGGAGTATTGCAGTAGCTGCATAATTAGTTTCCCTGCCCCAAGTCTCTTCCTATTCCACAAACCTTAGAAAGTGATCAATTGTTCTGAAGTGCTCGTCTGACCATGTTGCTTCCCTAAACAAACTCCACTGTTTCCTTATTTCCTCTTGGATAAATCAAAATTTGTTTAGCATTTAAAGCTTTTCACAACCTAGCCCCCAACCTACCTTTCCAGCTTCATTACACATTACTGTCACATACACTGCAGTGTAATTAGATGAGACTTTTTCTTGTTCCTCAAATACGACTCACATCTCGTTCTTTTATACTGGATGTCCCCCATATCCAGAAAGTGTTTCCTCCTCATCTCTAACTTCTAGAGTCTAAAGTTGCCTTCAAGGCTCAGTTCAAACACTGCTTTCTACATGAAGTGTGTCCTCATCCACAAGGATAGAAAGCAGCTAGGTGGTGCAGTGGATAGAGCATTTGATCTGTATTTGAGAAGACTCATCTTGCTGAGTTCAAATCTAGGCTCAGACACTTAGTAGCTGTGTGACCCTGGGCAATTCACTTAACCCTATTTGCCTTAGTTTCCTCATCTGCAAAATGAGATGGAGAAGGAAATGGCAAACCACTCTGGTATCTACACTGGCTACTAGGTTTCCTGACTCTACCAACTCTGTTCTAGAATTTTGCCAGGAGTTGACATCAAGCTTATCAGATGATAATTTGCAGAAACTACCCTTTCTCCTCTTAGGAATTCAAATGCTTTGTCTTTCTCCAGTCTTCTAGTACATATCCTATTTGTCGTGATTACTCTAAAGTTACCAAAAATGGATTCAGCCATATCCTCTACAAGCTCTTTCAGTAACCCGAGGTGAATTTCTTCTATTCTAGGAAACAAACTCATTTAATGTTGCTGGATGTTCTCAATATCCCTTCATCTATTAGGGCTTTAGTTCCCTCTTAACCAAGTTTGTTCCATCCTTTCTGATATGAAATTAATTTGCCTTGACAGAAGGTAGAAGCATCATTCACCCCCAAGCATTGGATTTGTCCTGTTCTTCTTTCCTCAAACATAGGGAAAAGCACCTTTTTATTGCCCCTTACATACTTTTCATAAGGTTCAACTCATTTTGGGCCCTAGCCTTCGTATTTGGTAGTTTGAATACTCTTACTATCTCGAAGGGTTAGCACTTCACTGGACCTCAGGCCTGATGCCCTCAATCCTAGGGCACCTTCCAAACGTTCAACATCTGATGGGGTAGCAACAATAGAAAACTTTCTCAAGTCCGGGAACATGGTCAGTTATATCTGATTCCATGGTAGTCTTCCAGAGTGTATCCTTCCTAATCAACTATTCTGAAAACAGGAGTCTAGGATAACTCAGATCATAAACATCTCTCTTCCATTCAGTACTAGTGAGAGTTGGGATGCTATGGGATGGAGAACTGGTTTAATCCAGATTTAGCACAATAGAGGCAAACGGTAATTTTAAATAATAATAATAACATTTATATAGCATCCTAAGGTTTGCAAAGCACTTCACAAATATTACCTAATTTTATCCTCACAACAACTTAGGAGGTAGGTCCTATTGTTATTTTACAGATAAAGACTCTGCTAAGACAGATAATAGTAAAGTGACTTACCCACAGTTGTACAAAGTATCTGAGACAGGTTTTGAACTCAGGATCTGAGCCAGGTCCAAAATTCTATCCACTGTACTATCTAGCTGCCTGATAGAGCTAGGGAGAAAATACTGGACTTACCACCTAAGTTATGAGGAAGCACAGTGAAGAATCTCAAGAAATAGCTTTGTAATTTTTTGAAAGATATTGGTAAAGAACCATACTTGGTCTCCTACCTAGAGGGACCCTCAGGAAACAGAACTTGACACTTCTTTATAGGTTTCCCTAATCTCTTTTTTTTTTTTTTTTTTTTGGTGGGGTGGAGGGAAGGTTTAGAGAGTGGCTTAGGCCACTTCCTGGTAATCATCTATGACAAGAATTTGAAGTTGGGAGGTAACAGCCAGGAAGACTGGGATAAAAGCCATAGTTCTGAGTGGCTAAATAAAAAGATGTTATGATAAAACTTTATTAGGGCCAAAAACTTTATCACATCATGATAGGACTAACATCTACCAGTGTTTCCCCACAAAATGTCTTGGGCCCACACTTCTTCCTTCCCTTCTTTGACAGTGATTAGTTTTTCCTAAAAGGAAACAAAGTGGTCTGGGGATATAATTTAACCTCCTGTTTCCCTGATGTAGCTTCCTGGTCACCCAAGGGCATAAAAAGTTGAATTCACATGAAGTCATGATTCCTGTGACTTGGTGGATTTCTGAAGCCCACAAGAGTCTACATGTCCTTTACCACATCCTGGCCCAATGACCAAATGAGATTCTATATGGAGTCAAGAGGGGGCCATATCCAGAGAAGCTGGGTACCACAGCATTGTTGCTCTATATCCTTGCTGTCTTAGGGCAAAGTAAATATCCTCTTGTTAACTGTTTACTCTTGGGTGCCTCATTTCATCTCAACATCAAACCTGAACTGAGTACTGGCATTAGTCATAAACCTAGAACCTTGCAATCATGTCTTAGTCTTCCCATTCTTTTTTTTTCCTTTTTTTAAAAAATTCATTAATTTATTTATTTTTAGTTTTCAACATTCACTTCCACCAGATTTTGAGTCCCAAATTTTCTCCCCATCTCATCCCTCCCCCAACCCCAAGACAGCATGTATTCTGAATACCCTTTCACCTAATCTGCCCTCCCTTCTATCTCTCCCCACTTCTCTTACCCCTTCCTCTTCTGTTTTCCTGTAGGGCAGAATAGATTTCTATACCCCATTGCCTGTATGTCTTATTTCCCAGTTGTCTATGAAAACAATTTTTTAACATTTGCCTTTAAAACTTTGGCTTCCAAATTTTCTCTCTTCCTCCCTCCCCACCCACCCTCATTGAGAAGGCAAGCAACTTGATACAGGTTATACTTGTATAGTCATGCAAAACACTTCCATAGTAGTGATGCTGTGGAAAACTAACTATATTTCCCTTCATCCTATCCCTCCCCCTGTTTATTCTGTTCTCTCCTTTGACCCTGTCTCTCCTCAGAAGTGTTTGCTTTTGATTACCCCCTCCTCCAATCTGCCCTCCCCTCTATATTCCCCACACTGTCTTATCCCCTTGTCCCCTATTTGCCTGTAGGGTAAGATAGGTTTCCATACCCAATTGAGTGTGCATGTTATTCCCTCCTTAAGCCAAATCCTATGAGAATAAGATTCACTCATTCCCCCTTACCTTCCCCAACTTTCCCCTCCACTGTAAAAGCCTTTTCTTGTCTATTTTATGTGAGATAATTTACCCCATTCTACATCTCCCTTTCTCCGTCTCTCAGTATAATCCTCTCTCACTCCTTAATTTTATTCTCCAGATATCACCCCTTCATCTTCAACTCACCCTGTGCCATCTATCAATCAATCTATATATACATATAATTTTTTTTCCTCCAACTACCCTAATACTGACAAAGGTCTCATGAGTTACAAATATCATCTTTCCATGTAGGAATGTAAACAGTTCAACCTTAATAAGTCCCTTATGATTTCTCTTTCCTGTTTACCTCTTCATGCTTCTCTTGAGTCTTGTATTTGAAAGTCAAAATTTCTATTCAGCTCTGGTCTTTTCATCAAGAATGCTTGAAAGTCCTCTATTTCACTGAATGACCATTTTTTCCCCCTGAAGGATTATAGTCAGTTTTGCTGGGTAGGTGATTCTTGGTTGTAATCCTACCTCCTTTGCCCTTCAGAATATCATATTCCAAGCCCTGCGGTTCCTTAACATAGAAGCTGCTAAATCTTGTGTTACACTGATTGTGTTTCCACAATACTTGAATTGTTTCTTTCTGGCTGCTTGCAATATTTTCTCCTTGACCTGGGAACTCTGGAATTTGGCTACAATATTTCCTAGGAGATCCTTTGGGGATCTCTTTCAGGAAGTTATCAATGGATTCTTTCAGTTTTGATTTTGTCCTCTGGTTCTAGAATATCAGGGCAGTTTTCCTTGATAATTTCCTGAAAGATGATGTCTAGATTCTTTTTTTGATCATGGCTTTCAGATAGTCCAATAATTTTTAAGTTATCTCTCCTGAATTTATTTTCTAGGTCATTTGTTTTTCCAATGGGATATTTCATTGTCTTCTATTTTTTTACTCTTTTGGTTTTGTTTGATTGTTTCTTGATTTCTTATAAAGTCATTAGCTTCCATTTACTCCATTCTAATTTTTAAGGAATTATTTCCTTCAGTGAGGTTTTGGACCTCCTTTTCCATTTGGCCAATTCTGCTTTTGAAGGCACTCTTCTCCTCATTGACTTTTTGGACCTCTTTTGCCATTTGCCATAGGCTATTTTTTAATTTTTTTAATTTTAAAAAAATTTTTTTTTCAGGCAATTGGGGTTAAGCAACTTGCCCAAGGTCACACAGCTAGTAAGTGTCAAGTGTTTGGTCTGAGGCCAGATTTGAACTCAGGTCCTCCTGACTTCAGGGCCACTGCACCACCTAGCTGCCCCTAGGCTATTTTTAAGGTGTTATTTTCTTCAGTATTTTTTGGGGGGTCTCTTTGAGCAAGCTGTTGACTAGTTTTTCATGATTTTCTTGCATCACTCTCATTTCTCTTCCCAGTTTTTCCTCTACTTCTCTTACTTATTTCTCAAAATCCTTTTTGAGCTCTTCCATGGCCTGGGACTGATTCATATTTTTTGTGGAGGCTTTGAATGTAGGAGCTTCGACTTTGCTGTCTTCTTCTAGTTGCATGTTTTGATCTTCTTTATCACCAAAGAAAGATTCTATAGTCTGACTTTTTTGTGCAGTTTGCTTATGATCCCAGCCAATTACTTGAGTTTTAAACTCTTTATTAAAGTAAGGGGTCTGTTTATAGTGTGGAGAAAGTACTGTCCCAAGCTTCAGGGGTTTTGTGCAGCTGTTTTCAGAGATACTTCTAGAGACCTGTAAGTTTTCAGTTCTTCCAAGGTGGTATGATCAAGGGTGAGGTATTTACTCCTTTCCTGGCCTGTGCTCTGGTCTATGAGTGACCACAAGCACTCTTTTCTGCTTTGGAACTGTGAAGAGGATTCCCTCTCCACTGCCATGACAAGCTCCACCACGCCAGCACTCTTCCTCACCCAGGACCACCAACCAGAACTGTGGCCCAGATCCAAGCACAGGCAAAGCAAGAGAATCTTGCCTCAGCACCAGCAAAGAGATCCCTGCAATCCCCCTCTGATCAGCCACTCAATTCCCCCTCAGTCTGTGGGCCGGACATTCAGGAAGCAGCCACCACCCCAGGGCCACATGTGGGTTCTGGGTCTGGAACTGAGCGAGCTTCTCTCTCACCACAATCACAGACTTTTCCTACTGACCTTCTAAGTGGTCTTTGGCATTCGTGGGCTGAGAAGTCTGGAAACTGCCACAGCTGCCTGTGATTCAGTCCTCTGAGGCCTGCTCCAGGTTCACTAAGGCCTGGTCTTTGCCTGTGCATGTGCCCATGCTGAGCTGTATTTCTCTCCCAGCCCGACTTGATAGACTTTCTAATCAGCCATCCAGATTGTCTTGGGCTGGAAATTTGTTTTACTCTGTCTTTCTGTGGGTTCTGCTGCTCTAGAATTTGTTTAGAGCCATTTTTACAGGGATATGGAGAGCTCAAGCAAGTCACTACTTTTACTCCGCCATCTTGGCTTCGCCCTCCTAGTCTTCCCATTCTTGGCAGTTATGAACTCTCCAATGACACAGTCCGTTTCTCCCTATATTCCCATTGCTTTTACTTCACCAACCTATTCTCATTACTTATAACTAGAGTACAACTGGTGATGCAGTGGATAGAGCACAGAGCCTGGATTCAGGAAGCACTCAGTCAAATGCAGACACTTACTAGTTGTTTGATCATGGGCAAGTTACTTAATCCCTCACTTACCTCAGTTTCCTCATCTGCAAAATGGGGATAATAGTAACAACTGCCTCAAAGAGTAGTTGTGAGGATCAAATGAGATGATATTTGTAAAAGTGCTTAGCACATTGCCTAGCATGTAGTAGCTGCTATATGAATTCTTATTCCCTTCTCACTTCATAATTCATTCCAAAATAGCAGATCAAATCATCACTTTCTCTGCCTTCAAAGAGATGAAATTGTCAGCAAGCCAAGAATTTATTGAATCTTCTGTTTATAGCAGAATGAACCTTTCAATATCATTACATTATCTTGTTTCATTGCTAGTATGTGATGTTTTAGGAAAACATCATTTGTGTCCTGATACCTCCACAACAACATGGGCTCTCTCAAGAGGTTAGTGGGTTCCCCTCCTTGAAAGTCTTCAAGCATAGATTGAATGACCACCTTTGGACATTCCTTCCACTGGTGACTGGGATTTGATGGCCTCTTGAATTCTCTGTTACCATTTCGATTTCCTTCTCCTTTCACTTTTACTCAGAAACTCATCATGAATACTATTTTGAAGAAGAGAATTGGAAAGTACAGATTATAGTAAACATTGAATGAAATAATTATCCCTTCCACATTGCAACTTTCCTCATCACAGTTTCCATATATTGCAGGTTGGCATAAGAAATTAAATGGGAATTTGGGGGGTGTTTTGCAGGAACCTCAGATGACGTGTGAAGGCCAGCAGATGACACAGGAAAAGTTTAGAAACTCAGAAATGCATAAAACATATGTGTAGTATTGTATAATATAACCTATGACCAAGTACTTAACCCAGATTTTACAATACGGTACTGTAAACATTCCATAAAAGAAAAAGAGAAAAAAATTCAGACTTCTTCTCTGGTATGGAGGGCCAAAGAATTTCACAAAGATTTTCCAGATGGCAGGGGCACTGCGCCCCTAATTCCCATGATGTGGAAGGGATACCTGTAATAAAAAATTGACTATACCAGAAAATGACTGGTCACAGAGCATTTTTTTAGAATCCACTTAATGCTGCCTACGGAAAGCAAAAGTCAAAGTAAACACTAAATTAAAAGAACAACAAATAGCTACAATATTTATACAGCACATTGAGAGATGGAATGGAACAGAGGTTAGAGAACCACCCTTAGAGTCAGGAAGACCTGGAATCAAGTCCTGCCTTTTACAACTGCACCAGCAAGCCCGTGCCAAACCCTGACCTGGTCCTAGCCCAATTGCCTCTAAAACACCATTTGGACACTATCAGCTTCACTATTCATCTGCCACCCACTCTTACCCCACCCTGTCCCTATCCCTACAGTAATCCATCACCAACCATAAAAAAATAAAACTATCCCCATCCTCCAACTCCTGTTCTCTCATCATCCCCATATCTTACTCCAATAGCATCTACCTCCTCCTCTGTGCCTTCACGAATTCCTGTTCCATAATTAACAAGCTTCCCCTCATCCTAGACCTCTTTCTCTCAAATTCCTTCTCTCCTCAAGCTTCTCATACCTCCTCTTTCCCCTTTTTCATATGTGTGCTTCATCCATCCCCTCCCATCCAGCAGATTTCACTCCCCCATGCAATCCCCTTCCCCCTACCCCCCACACACACCTCTCTCAAATCTTTAATGTCTCCTTATCTACTGGTTCTTTCATTATGGGCTACAAATATGCATGTCACCCCAGTCCTTTAAAAACCTTCACTAGACCTTATCATTTCAAGTAATTTTCCTGCATCTCTCCTCCTGTTCTCATGCAAACTCCTGTCAAAAGTCATCCACACTAGAAGCCTCTCCTTCCTCTCTTTTCATTTACTCCTCAATCCTTTGCAGTCTGGCTTTCAACTGAAGTTGCTCTCTCCATAGTTACCAAAGGTCTCAACTGCCAAAACTGATGGTCTTTTCTTGGTCTTCATCCCTTCTAACCAACTGCTGTATTTGACCCTGTTGACAGACCTCTCCTCTTTGATACTCTCTCCTCTCATGAACTTTACTGTTTTCTCCTGGTTCACGTCCTATTTTTCTGAATGTTCTTTCTTCCCCTCTCTATTTTGTTGATTCATCAAATATATCACAATCTAATTGTGGGTGTCCAACAACGGCTTGTCCCAGGCTTCTCTTCACTTCTCATTTTTCATCAGTTCCCATAGGTCTTCCTGTCATCTTTATGTAGATCATTCCCAGATTTACATATCTAGCCCCAGTCTCTCCTGAGCTTCAGTCCTGCATCAAAAATTGCCCCTTATAGAATTCAAGCCAGATATCCCAGAAATATCTCAAATCCAACATGTCAAAAACTGGACTCATTATCTTTCCCCTAAAATCCTCTCCTCCAAACTTCATTATTTTTGTTGAAATCATCACCATCCTTCGAGTCTCCCAGATCTGTAACCTCAGCAGTGTGCTTGACCCCTACCTTTTACTTACCCCATATATCTGATCAGTTAAAAAACTGCTTCCCTCTTTACCTCTGCTTGTTAGAATCTCTTACTTTTTTCAAAACTCAGCTCAACTAAGTGGCACAGTAGATAGAGCACTGGCCTTGAAATTAAGAAGTACTGAGTTCAAATCCAGCTTCAGAAACTTACTAGCTGTGTGATCCTGGGTAAGTCCCTTAGCCTCTTTGTGCCTCAGTTTCCTCCCTGGAAAAGGGAGATAATAATAGCACTTTCTTCACAGGGTTATTGTGAGGATCAAATAAATTAATATTTGTAAAGTGCTTTCCACAGTGTCTGGCACATAGTAAGTGCTATTTATAAAATGCTTCTTCCCCTGTCTTCCTCCCTGAAGTACCACCTTCTCCATGTAGTCTTTTTCCTACTTGCTCCCTCCTAAAACTACCTTGCTTTCATTTTTTATGTATGACATATATGTATACATGTGTGTGTGTGTGTGTGTGTGTGTGTGTGTATATGTTGTCTCCCTAATGGAATGTAAGTTTCTTGAGAGCAGCGACTCTTTTGTTTTTCTCTTTGGCTCCTCAGCACCTAGCACAGTACCTGACACACTTCAGGTGATTAATAAATGCTCATCGTTTGATTTTTATAACAAACTATTTTTATGCCATCTAAGTAGCTTAAATGATTTGTCAAGAAGACACTTGAGAAGAAATCACTCTAAACAGCAATAAAAAGGATCACAGAAGATAAAATGGACAATTTTGATGAAAAGTTTTTCCAAACCAAATCAAATGCAGTTAAAACTAGAAGGGTGTGGGAATTGAGTGAACCACATTGACTCCATCTTGCGACTCAATTTTGGATCTATCTCGATTCCTTTTCAATTCAAGTATGGGTCTACTCCAACTTCTGAATTGAGAGAAAATTTTATTGAATTATTGGAACTATGAGAAAACTTTATTGTACTGTTTTAACCTATTCCTGTATGGTTGGAAAACTGGATTACCTCTACCTGTTACTTAGAAACCCTTAACTAAGAAACAGATGCAAAGACGATGCAAGGAGACTTCTCACAATTATATATCTCAACCAATCCATATCTCTTATCTGAAAACTGACCCCATACTGGTCAATGAGTTACACATATACATATAGACATGAATATGCATGCATATATACATGTATGTATATGCACACATGTACACACACCATTCTCTCCTAATAAAACATGGTTAAGAGGGAATTGAAATCCATGACAGATGAATTGGAAATCTTAACACAAGACAATAAGTATGGCTTTGTAAAAATGCCACCTTCTACAAGAAGCCTTTCCTGATCTCCCTAGTGCCTTCCCTTTGTTTGATTATCTCCAATTTATCCGGACTATCACGCATTTGTTTGCTTATTGTCTTCTCCATTAAACTGTGAGATCCTTGAGAATAAGCTCTGTCTTTTGTCTTTCTTTATATCCCCCATACTTAACAGAGTGCCTATTACATAGTAGACACTTGATAAATATTTATTTACTATTGACTGACACTAAAATTATTCAAGATTCTGACATGCAACTACAGATAAAAATGTGTTGAGGTACCCATTGGAGGAAGGTGTAAAATGCTCCCCTAAGGTACTCACTAGTCTTGGAAATTTTCCTATCAAAGTTCAAACAAAAGGATTGTTTATTGATGTGCTTCAGGTGCTCCTCTTCACAGATAACATTGGACTAGTTGAAACCAGCACCACGCTGCTAAGCCTTCTCAGAGATGCACATGGGCACACAGGATCTGGACTTAAATCTGGGCTCCTCTATACTTTTTCCATCACACTATGTCAGTCTACCAAAATGACACTCATGAATGATGAGTTGGGCCCGGAACTGAGTAAAAGGAAGAGATGAGTCTAGTTCAGGTTTATGGAACTGCACAGTTCATTCAATAATCCCAAACTACTCTTTATTACAAAAGCCAGGATCACAAGATCAATGTTTTCCAGGTGATACTATGTGGCAGCAAATCATGAAATATTCCCTACTCTCAGAAGAAATGAAATTGCAAATAACCCAAAGGTCAACAAAAAAAATCATGGCAGGCAATGACTGGCAATGTGAGAAGTCCTATACAAATCATGCACAATAAGGAAAGAAGATAAACCAGGTGTGCATAAAGAATGACACGTGTATATTTACACATGTGTGTATATTTGTTATTTGGAGGAGTTTATTATTCTAGTGCACAAGTAAGTAAAAAAAAAAACCAATATAGACTAAATAACATATGCTGAAAAACTAATAATATGCATATATATGTATACACATGTATGTGTTCTTTGGAAGAGTTCATTATTCTAGTACATGAGTAAGAAAGGAAAAACTAATATATGCTAAAAGTTAATTATATGTGTGTATGCACACATGTATGTATGAGTATTTGTTATTTGGAATATATTATTCTAGTGCATGAGTAAGCAAAAAAAACTAACAGACTGAAAAACTAATAATATTCATATATATGTGTGTATGTTCTTTGGAGAAGTTCATTGTTCTAATGTATGAGTGAGCAAGAAAAACTAGTATATACTAAATAATATATGCTAAAAACTAATAATAACATATATAGATTGTATATTATATGTATATATATATTATATATATATATATTTGTTCTTTGGAGGAGTTCATTATCCTAGTGCATGAGTAAGCAAAAAAACCTAATACAGACTAAATAATACATACTAAAAAAAACTAATAATGTATGTGTGTATACACATGTGTTATTTGTATGTATATATACATATGTATGTATTTTTGGAGGAATTCATTATTCTAGTGTGTGAGTAAGCAAGAGAAAACTAACTTATGCTAAAAGCTAATAGCATACATGTGTATGTATGTATATATGTGTGTGTATTTGTTATTTGGAGTTTATTATTCTGGTGTGTGAGTAAGCAAAAAACTAACATAGACTAAAAAAACTAATAATATTCATATATGTATACACATGTGTGTATGTTCTTTGGAGGAGTTCATGTTTCTAATGTATGAATAAATAAGAAAAAACTAATATATACTAAATAATATTACTAAAAACTAATAATATACATATATAGATGCATGTGTATATTTGTTTCTTTGGAGGAGTTCATTCTTCTTGTGCATAAGTAAGCATGGTAAAAATTTAAATGTTTTTTTTAATTCAGTCTTTCTCAAACAAATCCCTTTTTTGTCATTGACCTTCATTAATTTCTGTTCCTCTTCCACTTATGTCATTTCTCTCACTGATTTCAAAACTATTGTGATTTCACATAGCCTTGAGTATGGGTTCAGAAAGATATACTAACCTTTAAGTTCATTATAAGAATTGACATATGTGGAGCTTTTACCAAAATCCTTTTTTGTCTTAAACCTAATTTCCTTTTGGCTCAAGTTAATTACTTTTAAATCTTGGTCCTGCAGACTTATGTTGAATTATGCTGAATTTAAACTCTGAAAGATATCAAATCATGTAAAGCAATTCATTGAATTATATACCAAATATTCAGTTAACTATGACTTCAGAATACAGTGACATGTCATGATTATGACTTTTCTTAATCCAATTTGTGTTTCTTTCCCTCATACTTCCTTTTATATCTCTGTCTAAATGAATTAGTCCAGGTCACAGGATTATAACAATAATAATCACAATAATAACTAGCATTAATATAAACTCTAAGGTTTGCAAAGCACTTCACATATATTATTCCATTTGCTGCTCATAACTACATTGTGAGGTAGATACTTCTATTATCACCATTTGCTAGATGAAGAAACTAAGGATGAGAGAAATTAAGTGACATACATCTAATAAATATCTGAGGCAGGATTTGAACTCTGGTCTTCCTGATTCCAGTGTCAGCATTCTAGCCACCACAAGAAAATTTAAGAGCTTATTCATCCAGTCCCTGAATTCACAAACAAGGAAACTGGGGCTTAAAGAGGTAAGGTAATTTCTCCCTTGTAGTAAAGGTCAGGGCTAGGATTTGAACCCTGGTACCCTTGCTCCAAGGGCTGCTAGATGATGTAGTAGATAGAGCACTTAGCCTGGAGCCAGGAAGACTCATGTTCCTGCCTTCAAATCTGGCCTCAGATACTTATTAACTATATGACCCTGGGCAAGTCACTTAGCTTTGTTTGCCTCAGTTTCCTCATCTGCAAAATGAGCTGGAGAGGGAAATGGCAAACCACTCCAGTATTTTTGCCAAGAAAATCTCAAATCCCAAATGGGGTCCAGAAGAGTAGGACACAACTGAACAACAATTTCTTATTCCAAATCAAATGTTTTCACTATACCACAGTTTCTTGGGGTAGAAGTTTTTTTTTTCTTCTAATGCAGTCCCACCACAGATATAAAACCAGGCAATCAAGAAAAAAGATTTTTGATTTGAAAGCATATTTACACTGGGCTTAATGAGAGATTAAAGATGTAAATGTCAGTGAAAAAAAAACCAGGGGAACATCTCCTACCCACCTTCCTTCTCTCCAAAGCCTTGAAGCAGATTTATTTCAAGATATGAAAACACAATGTTTGACTGACTGGGTTTCCCCCCATCTTTCCCTGGTATTACCCTAAACATACTTTCTTAGTAAAATCTGATTAATGAAACTCCTTTTAATGAAGTCTCTAGAAGCCTGTAGGAAGCATTACAAATTGGTGTTGAAAAAAAAGTATATGGCAATAATCCAACTGGGCTTATTTCCCCTCTCATGACTCAGGCAAGGTACCTGTAGAAGTGTTTCTCCTAGTTCTATTCATGTTTGTGTGTTTTCTACTCTCTCTGTTATTGAAAAGGCTCAGGCTGGTAGCATTACTGCTTGACATTTTGATATTCAATGTAGAAGGGCAAAATGGATGTCACAAATAACACACTGGATTTTACTGCTTAGCCAGAGAAGTGAAAACAGAGCTTGGTATTTTCCCCATGGTCACATTTGGATTCAGAAGAAATATGTTTTTTGAGCTGAATTGTCCCCACTAGAGCTATGGAGGATAGCCCTTATTATCCCAAAGGTGAGAGGTACAGTCACTGAAGAAGCCTGAGGCTTACTTAATTGGTATTTATCTTTTGTTGATCATCTGAGACTCTCAACTTTGAAATTAATATACTTCATAACAGAGCAAAGGGAGGTTCTTTGAAGTTTTCAGATTAGCCCACTAAAGAAGAAAAGACCTAGGGTTCTTGCCTTAGGCAGGAAGTAAGTTAAAGGTAGGTTGGGTATAATTTAGCACTCTCCCACCTCTCTCTCACTTCCCCCGAACTATACTAACAATAGCTCACATATCTATAGCACTCTACAGTTTACAGTTTCTACATAGCCAAAGTCAACCAAAGTTGTAACTAGCAGTTTCTGCACCTGGGACAAGAGGCAGGGAAGGAGTGGAGGCTCAGTTGAGGTGACATCTAGGGAGTGGAAACCTGCCTTGGAACACCATAAAGTTTCTATGCTGCTAAAGAACTGGCTCATACTGGGAGGGGAGGTGTGGCTTCCAGGGGACACCAGAATTGTGCCTTTAGACACTAAGAATTGTCTTTGTTGTTGAAGGAGGCAGTGCTTCCATGATTGGGGCTTAGAAATAGAATGAGATATGCCCTAGTACCATGCTATTCCTTTAAAAGGAGCAAAATGCTTGGTATGGTGGAGAATGCCTGTAATTCCCACTACTGAGGGAACCTGAAAGTGATGGATTGTTTGAGTTTAGGAGTGTTAAACTGCAGTCAGGCTAAGCCTGATTGGGTTTCTGCACTAAATCCAGAACTAATATTGTGAAAGGGGTGAATCAGTCTAGGTCAGAAAAATAGAGCAGGATCCATTCAGATCAGCATTGGGATCAGACCCATGAGTAGCCACTGTACTTCCAGCTCAGAGAGATAGGAAGGTTCCATCTCAATAACAACAACAACAACAAATGATACACAAATGAATAAATAAATAGAAAGGGCAAAATCTCAGTGACTAGGCTTTAGTTATGTCTCAGTTCATGACAGCCCTGTGAAATATATTGCAAACGTGTAATTATTCTTATTTTATAGATGGAGAAGTCCAAGGCTCATAGTATTTAAGTGACTTACCCAAGGTCACACAGACAAAAAGAATGTAGAACTCAAATTTAGGTCTTCTAACTACCAAATCCAGTGCTCTGTCCACTATACCTGCATACCCTGAGTAAGATCCAACATTATGTAAGTATAGAAGAGGCTACAATTAATTTCATGCAAGTAGATTATGAAGAAGGGTAGAGGCCAGCAGGGTACCCTGAAAAGTCCTAAGAGTCACAAGACCTGGATTCAAGCTTCAGCTTTGCTATTTGCTAGCTATGTGTCTTTAGGCAAATCATTTATGTTTTCAGGTCCTCAGTTTCTTAATCTGTAAAAGGTGTTAAAATAGGCAATTTCTAAGGTCCCTTCTGGCCTAGCATGGAGCCTTGTACATATTATTTAATAAATTCTTGTTAGATTGAATTGAATAGAATTCCAACTTTGATGTACTAGATTTTAAGGCATTTAACAAGATGGCAGAGGGACAAATGTGTCCCTCTGTGGCTGTTGATTAAATTCTTTGATCTCCAACTACTTTCTCCACACATACACACCTCCTCCAAAAAATACATTTGATCAATACCTCTTATGTCTCAGTCTCACTAGATGTTACATGAAATGCAGATCCAGAAATTCAGGAAAGGAGAGATGGGGAAGTTTTAAGGAGATGCAGCATGCTGTAGTGAAGGATTAGAAGACCTCGTTCTAGCTCCAGTTTTGCTCCTCTCTAACTAGTCATATGACTTTATTTAAGTCACATAGCATCTTGGGGCCTCAGCTTTATCATTTGTAAAATGACATTGGACCAAATAATTTCAAATGTCGTTCCAAACTCTAATATTCTATAGTTCTGAGGTCTGCTGGCTAGAAAAAAACTGGAAATAGCCTTGCCTTTTTCATATCCATTACTATATTGAGAGAAAGGGGGGGGGTGAGGGAGGGAGAGAGAGAGAGAATTGTCTATTGTATCCTAGGAGTGACTTTTTTCATAGAAGTAATTGTTTCCCAAAATTGCCAATGATTATACATTTTATATTTTGGAATAATGATATATTAACAAATTCTCAAGGGATACATAAGTGCAGGATTGACAGGGTTTAAATAGAGAAAGTATTCAGAGTATCTATAACCCAGCAGAATTTTTGAAGGGGCTTAGGAAATGTATAAAAGCTTTGAAAAGGGGGCTTTAAAAAGTAAACTGTACCTTACACATAGAAAATGCTTAATAATTATCTAATTTAAATGAGCTTTAATCATTTATTTTCCTACAGGTAAAGAGAGAGAATTTGAAATTAATGTCTCCCATGAACTTTTACTCTGACCAAAGCATAAGAATGGGAAATTGATCAATTTTTTATCCTATCAAATGCTGAACTCCTTACCTTCAGGCTTTAGAACCATCCTTTTAGTAGGGTTCCATCTGCCTTCTCTTTATCAGCTTTGCAACTCTCACTAACCCTGGACCAATTTATTTTTTTACTGATATCCAGCAGACAAGGTAAAGGATATACCATCCCTTTCCCCAGACTGACTTAATGGCCCTAATCCAGACTCTTTTCCCAAGCCCTTTCAAAAATTCCACTGGGTTACAGATGCTCTGAGTACCTTGCCTATAAACAGGCCCTATCAATTCTGCACTTACTCTCCCTCCCCCCCTTATGGATTCTGTTACTATAAAATCATTATTCCAAGATAAAATTCTGATCAAAAAAAAAGCTCGACATTTCTTTGTAATCAACACTATGTCCACTAGAGGGCACCAAATATCTATTCAGCCACAACAAGTTGGTCTCGTAGGAGGAGGTACAGCCCAGGTGTTGCTGCTGACCACTATAGTACTGTTTTTATTTTGAAGATAATGTAAGGTCATTTTAATATTTTATTTTTAACATGAATTAGTGTGAATATTAAGCTCCAATTTATTGGTTTCTTTTTTTTTCTCCAGAAAGGAAAGAGTCTCCAGACTTTTGTCCATCTTTGAATCCACTCTTGCTCACTCCCCTCTCCAGTTAGTGAGCAAGTCAGTCACTAAACACTTACTGAGCATCTACTATGTGCCAGGCATTGTGCTAAGCACTGGGGATATAAAGAAAGGTAAATGACAGTCCCTGCTCTCAAAGGGTTGACAGTCTAATGGAGGAGATAACATGCAAACAACTATCAATAAACAAGATATATACAGGATAAATTGGAGATAATCAATAGAGAGAAGGCATAGCATTAAGGGGGATTGGGGAAGGCTTCTTGTAGAAGGTAGAATTTCAGCAGGCATTTGAAGAAAGCCAGAAATCATGAGGAGGAGATGAAGAGTAATAACCGAAAAAAGCTGTTCAAAAGTGAAATGGGTAACCTTGTGACATATGGGATTCTGCCTGACAAAAAGTCTTCAAACAAAGGCAGGATGGTAACTTCTCAAAACAGGTTTATGTAGATGGGATTCCCATACCAGTTGGACTAGATGGCTTTTGAAGGCCCTTCCAACTCAGAGATTCTCCAGATCATCATGAACATCTCAATCAGTCAGTCAGTCACATTTATTAAGAAACTGCTATGTGCCAAGCACTGTGGTAAGTGCTGGGGATACAAACATGAGGAAAAGAGAGTCCCTGTCCTCACGAACTTTACAATCTAATGGGGGAAGCCAAAAGGGTAGCTGAAAAACCAGAACAAAAATATCAGTTATGGGAGTAGAGAGAAGGGGGCAGATGCAAGAAATATTTTGGAGATAGAATCAATAAGATTTGGCAACTGATTGGATATGTGGGGTGAATGAGAGTGATGAGTTTAGGAGAGTCAATCAGCATTTATTAACTGTCCACTATATGCCTGCCAGATGAGGTTGCAGACATGGAAGTGACCGCAAGGATGGCGGTGCCATTAACTGAAGTGAGGAAGTGATAAAGAGGGGTGGGGTGGGATGGGATGGGGGGGGAGATAATGAATTCTGTTGTTGTTTTTTTTTTAATTTTGAGCTTATGGTGCCTACAGAAATCCAGTGTGAAATGTCCAGTAGGCAGTTAGTGCCGAGAGAGACTAGACCTGGATATTTAGATCTCTCAAGTAGGGATGATCACTAAATCCATGGGAACTGATACTGAGGTTCCCAGGAGAAAGAGTGTAAAGAGAGAAGATGACCCAGAACTTGTAACATACCTACAGTTAGGGGGCAGAATATGGATGAAGATCTCACAAAAGAGATGGAGAAGGAACTCTGATGCAGATAAGAAAATTACCAAGACAGAACAGTGTCACAAAAAACGAAGGGAAGAGAAAATATCTAGGAAGACAGAGTGGTCAGTTGTGTCAAACGCTGGATAAAAGTCAAGAAAGATGAAGACATATAAAAGAGCTGCAGATTTGGCAATTAACAGATCATTGGTAACTTTGGAGAAAGTCATTTTAAAAGAGTGATCAAGTCAGAAGCCAGATTGCAAAGGGTGGAGAAGTGAGATGAGAGGAAGTTGGGGCAAGGAATAGTGAGAGTTTGCTTGTTTGTTTGTTTTGAAGGAATTTGGCTAGAAAGGGGAGTAAAGAGGTAGGGTGATACTTTGAGAGGTTTTTTGTTTTTGTTTTTAATGATGGAGAAGACATGTTTGCAGAGAGCACACAGAGAGAGAGAGATTGAATATAAGAGAGAGGAGATGGTGATGGGAGTAATATTTATTATCATCATCATTGCTATTATTTTACTGATATTAGTGATTACCACCTTGAATAAATCAAAGCTAGATTTTTAAAACCAAATTTTTATCCTGTTAGCTGCTTTTTGACTTCTCGCTCTTCAGTGACATATAGCCAGCTCAACACACTTTGTACTTGGCTGTTTTCCATCCCCTAGGCAGTAATGAAATTTTATAGTATTTGAGTTTCCGAACTGGAACTGAAATAAATATAAATGTAATACACTGGAATAAGAAATGTTTCTGGCACGTTATTCATTTCACAATCTGTTAGGTCATTTTTAAGTCAGCCAAGTCAACATTTATTAAGCCTTAAGTATCCAAATTGTACCCAGGACAATAAAAAAGAAATAGAAAAGTCTTTACCCTCAAGGAACTTAACATCTAGCTGTGAAGTCAAAACACAAATAGCGCATATGCAGAAGCTTTTAGGAAAGTCAGAATATGTAATACAGATAAGTGCAAATGTGTATAGTACAAATCTATTCCATCCTACTGAATGGAGCTTGGGGCTTGGAGATTGACTGGAGTCCTACCCCCAGCACTGTGATCTTTAATGAGTCATGTATTGGATTGATTGATTGACTCACTGTGTCTCTGTCTCTCTATCTGTAATATGAGGTTAGTAGAATCATAGAATGTTAACAATGGAAAGGACCCTAGAAATCATCTAGTCCATTTTGTACATTTTATGGAGGAGGATTTTGAGGCCCAGAGAAACAAGTCATTTCATTTCTCAGGGTCTCATTTCCTCATCTGCAAAAATGAAGGACTACTAAAATAGTGATAGATTCAAGGTATAGAATGAGATATATTTTTTGAACCTAGCCTATGAGGGAATTAGTTTATTTGCCTATGTATGTTTGTTACAAGGAATTTGTTTTCTTTTTTCTTTTTCCTTTGGAGTGGTAGTGGGAAGGAGAGAAGAAAGTAGATTTCTGTCGATTCTTTAAATTTAATTTAAAAAATAAAAGCAGTGTGATAGAGTAGAAAAAACACTAAATCTGACATCTGGGTTCAAATATTGGTTCTACTATTTAGTATCTATATGACCTTGGATAAGTCCCTTCATCTCCCTAGACCTCAATTTCATCATCTTTAAAGTGAGGAGATTGGATTAGGCAACTTTTAAGGTTTCTTCAAATTTTAAGTTCTATGAACCAATGAAATGGGCTCTAAGGGCCCTTCTTGCATTACAATGATGTGATCTTCTAATTCTCTCAAGGGTAACCTTGGAGAGAAAACTAATTCACAAAATGGCAGCTTGGTGCTCATTTAGACCTGATGCCCGTTTAAAAATGCTGGGGGAGGGTTGGGATAAACTGTGACTTATCCCTGTCCAGGGGCATGCTAGAGCCAGCTTGGAAAGGTTTTTGAGAACCAGTTGTTAAATTTCCAGTATAAGTATTTACACTCAGAACGAAAGCTACAGAACAGGGCTTGCTTTATGGTTTTGTTGATTGTGACTTAATTAAGTGTTAATAAAGAGAAAATGTTAATAAAGCAGATCAAACTTTAAAATGTATCCTCTGTACATTTTTTTTCTGGAGAGCAGGTTGTTAAACATTTACCTGCACACCTCTGTCCCAGCCTGAACCTTCACAGAAAATGTCCTATACACAGGGCTATCTGTGTGTGTTCTGGCAACATTTAAATACACCATCATTTAGGCCAAAGGGGGAAGTGTCCTGAAATGGTGCCAGCAGGTATTCATGACCTACCAAGCATTTGTCCAAAGTGCTGCCACTTTATTATGCTACATGGGAATGCATAGCCGTGCTTCTTGAACACAGTGTGTGTAGACTACTTTGGGGTCACAGAGCATTTTGAAAGGCAGCTGAGAGAAGCTTTTCCCCATCATTTGCTCCTCTGAGATGCAAATGAAGAATATCCAACTACATTATTTAAAGCAGGTACATTTGGCAGTTGAATGAAGCCTATGGACCTCTCCTTAGAAAAATGTTCTTAAATGCAAAAAATAAAATATATAGGCTTACAAAGGAAACTAATCATTTTGAAATGTAATTATCAATTTTTTTTAAAAAAGCACATAGACTCCAGATTAAGAAACCCTGATTTAAAGGTTACTGAACTTATAGTCAAAGGACTTGAGTTCAAATTCTGGCTCTGATTCTCCTGCCTATGTGATCTTTGCACCTGTTTCCTCATCCATAAAATCAAGGTATTGCACTAAATGACCCCTGAGGTAATTTCCAGCTTTAGAACTAAGGTCCATAACTCTGCAATCCTGGGTTTGAAAGGATGGTATGGTCTAATGAAAATAACACTTGGTTAAGAGCTCAGGCAATTTGGGTTCTAGTCCTAGCCCTACTTTAAGTAGATACATGGGATCTACAGCAAGTCATTTCTCCTCTCTGGTGATCCCATTTTTCATTATCTGTGAAATGAGCATATTGGACAAGCTGATAGAAGGTTCCTTCCAGTTCTAACATTGCCTGATAAAATACACCCTTGATTGAAGGGTGGTGTCTCTGAAATAGAAGCCCAAGTGTCCTCAGAGTGGTGAGGTCATGGTGCACAGCTGTGACCTATTTCAAGTAAGCAGGTGATAGCTTTTGGTCTCCTCCTATGATATTACTTCACAGGGAGAAGGAGACTACTTAAAGGCTGGTTTGAAAAGCAATTTGAGATCCCCTTGACTATATAAAAGGAGGAAGGGGAAGGAAGGTTTTCCTCAGAAACAACAAAAAAAAATTCCTTTCTTGCTCCCAAAAGAAGATAACTTTTAGTGGCAAGTTTTTGGAGTAAGATACTACGACACACACTCTCTCTCTCTCTCTCTCTCTCTGTCTGATATGGCCACTTCATGGCCAGTGTCTAATCTAGTCATTTCTGTCTTGGGTCTCCTGACACCTGGACTGGAACACAACAAACAAGTCAATCCCATATGCCTCCAACTGCAGGATTGTTTTTCCTGTTGGAAACATATCTGGGAAGAGAAAAACAATGAAAGGGTGTAGGTTCTCATAACTACCACAACTGCAAATGCCAAGTGCTCTCTGCCAGCTGGAAATGGAAGGGATTTTTGGAGGGGGTGGTAAGGAGGGCTTCATGAAGGGAATTTGAGAATTAACCAAATTGAGAATTAACCAAGTATTTTGCTGGAATTATCCCCCAGGGCACTGACAAGCTTGGCCCAAATTGTTAATATAATAAATGTATGAATAATTGCTGGCATATCTACAGCAAGGCTGTTTACATACATTCTATCATTTGACTCTCACAGCCCTGTGAAATAGGTAATACAGGTATTACTCCCATTGCTACAGATGAAGAAACTGAGGCTCTGAAAGGTTGAATGATCACACACCCAGGGGCACAAAGTTAGTAAAGTTTTGGAAGCAGGATTCAAATCAATGTTTTCCTGGCTGCAAGTCCAGCACTCTGGCTTCTACTACTCCATGTTGGAGGTCCTGTCTATAACAATAAGCATCTGATAGCATTGACTAATATTGTGTTTTTAAAGGACTTTTCATGTTTTCATTTTTTAAAATGGTACCTTGAGGCAGAACCACATTCAGGAACTTTCGTCAATTATTGGATCCTCAGAAATAGCTATGGGGCACATAATTTGATTTCACAAACCCTGATTAACTGCCTGATATATGCAAGGCATCTAGGTGGTGCACTACATAGGCCTGGAGTCAGGAAAACTTAACTGCCTGAGTTCAAATCTGGCCTCAGACATTTACTAGCTGTCTGACCCTGGGTAAGTCACTTAATCCTGTTTGCCTCAATTTGTCATCTATAAAATGAGTTGGAGAAGGAAATGGCAAACCACTCCAGTATCTTTGCCAAGAAAACCCTCAACAGGGTCACAAAGAGTTGGGCACAACGAACAACAAAATGTGCAAGGCACTATAGATACAAAAAGAGGAAAATTAGACAACCTCTGCCCTCTTCCAGCTTACAGTGGAGTATGGGGGAATGAGATGCATACACAAATAACTATAATACAATTAGATTAAATATGTAGATGAAATCAGACATCCACAGGTCAAACCTTCACTTCCCTCAAGGATTCTGGCTCAGGAGATCAGGAAAAGCCTAATGGAGGAAGTAATACCTGAGTTGGCCTTTGAAGGATCTCAGTAAGTGAAAATTCGAGTGTGCCACAGTCTGTTCTAGCCACAAGGGGATGGTGTGTGCTAAGGCACAGGAGGCATGAAATAAGACTGGAGATGTATGTTGAATTTGTATTATGGAAGGATTTGATCACTGTGCTAAGGAGTTTGCATTATTTTTTTATTTCTTTGTTTTAGGCAAGGTGGTGTAATGGATAAAGTATTAACCTGGGTTCAAATCTCACCTCAGTTACTTACAGGCTATGTGACTATAGGTAAATCTCAGATGATTTTCCTTATTTGAGGCTCTCTGAGCCTCAGTTTCCTCATCTGAAAAACTGAGATTATAACAGCACATATCTCACAAGGTTGCTCTGAGGATCAAATGATAATATTACCATTTAGTTTTATATAGTGTTTTAAAGTTTGCAAAACACTTTACAAATGACATATTTTATCTTCACAACAACCCAGGGAGGCAGGTGCTATTGTTATTCCCATTTTATAGATAAGGCAATCCTGGCAACAAGTGTTGCCCAAGGTCATATGACTAGTAAATATCTGAGGCAGGATTCAAACTCAGATCTTCCTGACTCCAAGTCACTCTATCTACTGTACCACTTATCTGCCTAAGATGAGATGTTTGTAAAGTACAAATCTTAAAGTTCTATATAAATGTGAGCTGTTTTTTTTTAATTTAGTAAGCAAGGGGAAGTTGCTTGGGTATTGAAATTGTTTGGGTATAATTGGATCTGAATATTAGAATTATTACTTTGGCAGTTGTATGAAGGATAAGTTGGACATGAGGGAGACTGGAGGCAGAGAGAACAGTTGGTAGTTATAATAGTACAAGTAGAGGTGGTGTGGACCTGAACTAGGGTCCTTGTAAATAGAGGTGGGAAGGCAGGAATAGAGGTGAGACAGATTTTAGAGGTAGAATCAATAATGTTTGGCAACTTACTATATTTTGGGAGTAAGAGAAAGGGAAGAGTCAAGAAAGACTCTGGGAAGTCATTTAAGCCTGGGTCATTGAGTGAATGGTAGTGCCAACAACAGAAATGAAGAATTTAAGAAGGTGAGCAGGTTTAGGAAGGAAGGTGAGGAGTGGAATTTCATATTAAGTAAAAGCAAAAAAAAAAATCATGTTATGTATGAGTTAGACCACTGTGGGGCAGATTACTTTTACCCTATAAATGAACTCAAAGTAATTGCTAATGGGATAGCCAGGTGGAAGTAGCCAGGAGGCATTTGAAAATGTGAGACTAGAGCTCAGTATAAGGGTTAGCAATATAGATTTGAAAGTCATATGTGTACGTGAAAATTAGATCCAAGAGGGTAGGTGGGATTTTTCAAGGGAGAGAAGAAGAGGATCAAGGATCCCCTGAAAGATGCCTCATCTGGAAGATTAAGAAGAAAAAAAGAGGGCCAAGAACAGGGCCTTTAGGAATTCTCACATTAATGAGTTGGGAGAAGAAGAGAGAGACTGAGAAGTAGCTTCCAGAGAGGTAGCAGGGTAGCTGAGATAGATTTGTATCATGGAATCCAAAGAGAAGACTATCATAGGAGGGACAGCCAACAATTAGAGCCAGCATGGTATAGTGAGAAATGGTGTGATTTCATGAAAAAATTACTGGATTTGGAGTTAGAAAATTGGGTTCCAATTTTTGCTCTGCCCCTTACTATGTACTAAACATGTGACCTTGGGCAAATCATTTAATCTCTCTGATCTTTGGTTTCTTCACACATAATCATTTTTGTAAGACATACTTCATAAAATTATTGTGAGGATTAAATAAGATAATGGATGTAAACTGCTTTGTAAATAAGAAACCATTGACATCAATGTAAATTACTATTATTATAAATACTATACTGTTCTATCCAAAATTTCCTATGCAAGATATAAAAGTCCCCAATGACCCACTGATGAGGACTTTGTTCTAATATCAATGCCTTTTTTTAAATAAGATGAAAATTTCTTGCCTTGTCCTGGGTTACCCCATTTATACTAACATAGAAGGTGGCTGTCAGTTCACAGATGGTTCATAGACCTGGGTTAAACCCTTGAACTTGGTTTTGGAGTTTAAAAGGGAGAGCTAAGATCCAGAAAAATGGATCATCCGAACTAGGAAGTTAGACAGGAACAAGTGCTACACTCATGGACTTGGTTCCTTGGTGAGAAGTCTACCCAGCTATATTCTCCTTCCAGGGAATCATGTGCATCAAAGCACTGGTGAGAGATGAAGAGAACCAAACCAAGCAGGACATGGAATCACGAGTAGCAGCCAGGGCCAGAGGCGCAATGAAAGAGCAAACCTGGAACTTGCCCTTCACTGGGTCTGTAAATTAAGTGGATTGTGCAGGTTTGGAGAAGGTGTTGAGCCACCTTACTGCTGTTCCCTTGCAGGGGGTCCATGACCCAAGGAAGGTACTATAAATCTAGAGAACTCCAAAGCTCCCCGGAGGGCAAGAGTGTGCTGGTAAATATTTAACAACTAATTCTCTGGGAAGAAAAAAATTTTAAAGTTTAAAACTTTAAAATTTAGTCTGCACTATTGATGTTTTCTCCAGTAGATAACCAATAAAATAACAAATCAAACCCTGATGTTTGCTCATTTCAGAGTTATAGATGTTCTCTCTGAAAATTCAACAATGGGTTCACAGGAAATGGTTTGAGCTGCCTCCAGGATCCCTGCTCGAAGGGAGAGTTGCTTTATTCCCTGATAAACTTGTATGTGGAGGAAGGGTCACCAGGCTAGTGTATAGAAGACTGTATAAATCCATGGAGGAAGGTAAGGCTTACCAAAAAGGACCAAGAGTTATTTTGACTGTTTATGGACTCAAGTATGAACCCTCTGTATTTTGAACTTTTTGGCAGGTTAAATAAAGAATATTCTATAATCAGTGTTAGCCTGAGTACTTGTGTCAGACCTAGGGAACCCTTTCCTTTTTTGCAGAGATCTAGACATCAGCCAAGGGCAGTTAGGTGATACAATAGACAGAAATATTGGGCCTGAAAGTCAGGAAGACTTAGCTGCCTGAGTTCAAATCTAGCCGCAGACATTTACTAGCTGTCTGACCCTGGGCAAGTCACTTAATCCTGTTTGCCTCAGTTTCCTCAACTGTCAAATGAGCTGGAGAAGGAAATGGCAAACCACTCCAGTATCTTTACCAAGAAAACCCTAAATGGGGTCACAAAGAGTTAGATACAACTGAAAAAAAAAAGACTTAAATGACGAGCCAAATTCTGATCATCCTAGGGGAAAACATAAGCCAAAGAGTAACTTGCATGAGAAACTCCGCCAAATTGAACTCAATTCATGTCAACCCAAAGCTTCAGTTCTGGGTCACGAGTTAGATAACAAAGGTCAAAGAAGATGAAGACTGAATATAAACTATTGACTTGGGCAATTAAAAGGTTTCTTATAATCTGGAGAGCATTTTCAGTAAAGTAGGTAGATCATGAGCATTTATTGATCACTTAACTATGCGCTGTGCTAAGCAGTGGTAACAGTTGCAGAGAACTGCACAGTGGTAAGAGAGAAGAGACAGCGAACATAGATTGCTGCATGGGAAGGGAACTTCCAGGTGTACCCAAAGAAGGCAGTGTTTACAAATTCTCCAGCATGGCTACAAATCTACCTTAAAATGTGGCCAATTGTGAAATAAATAGCAGAGAACTAAATACCAGAGTCATTGTTGAAACCCACTAAAGGAATCAGGTGGCATGTAGGAAATAAAAAACAGTGAAAATGGTATTTAGGAAGCATGTGAGAGTGACTGGGATATGGGGTGAAGCTTATGAGGTAGGAACTTCCTGAACATCTGGATTCAGATCCTGGAAAGAGCCATGACTTGATAACAATTAGCAACAAATCCAATAACATTACTGCTCCTATTCATAATGAGAAAGAATGGGACTAGATTTGTCTTTTTGAGTTGGATAATTTCAAACGATTGATGATGGTAATTATTACTGATTCATAATACCTACTGGTCTTGGGCATTATGTATATGATCTCTGACTCAATACTATCTTTGACTAATGGAATATTTTCTTATTAAAGTTTGGCATGTTATCTGTTTCTTGTATTTTCCTCTCTCTTCCTGAGACTTTAGGAGAGACTTTAAGTCTGAATGACTGCTACAAAAGATGCCCTTTATCCATTTGCAGCCTCAAAGTTTGAAGTCTTCTCTTTCATTCTCTTTTTCCACTTCTTGTAACTGAAATCTATCAGGTTCCTCGAATAGGAAAACTGCACCTCTTTCAAGGAATCTCATCTGATTAAAAGCCTACTTGGAATGGTAAGAACCATACACATTTTGAATTTTGAATAAGCTGACAAGCAGACTGTTATGAAATTGGATTCCCCACAAACAAACCCACAAACCAGAGTATCACTTATTCCTCATTTTGGAGATATTTTCTTGTAATGGCTATCGTTTAACTTGGATCCCCCAGCACAGTCAGATGAGAAAAGCATGGGAGTCAGGAAGCAGGTTCCATCTCAAATAGCTATGCAATATTAAATTACTCTCCTCAGTTTTCTCAGGTCAAATTGGGATATACACATACTTATACACTACCTATAAAAGTCATTGTAAGCCTAAAAAAAGATAATAGCTTGGAAAGTACTTTGAAAAATTAAAATCACAGCTAAAGAATGAAATTATTTTTCTCACACTCTTTTAGAATAGGCACATTAATCAGTCAGGATTCCTCCCATGATTCTACCTAGAGGTGTAGTAGGCAATGATTGTTATAAAAACAAAAGCAAAAAAAAAAAAGCAAATGAACAAAAACATGTGTAGTATATAGTATATGGAGGACTATATAAGTACTTGGGAGAAGATAGGGCTTACCAAGGAGGAAGGAGAATTATTTTAACAATTTATGGGTTTGAGCATGAGTACCTCTATACTTGGCAGTTTTTTTTCAAGTTAAATAGACCATGTTCTATTAGCCTGAGTACTTGCCTGAGTGTCTAAAGGAGACCTGCACAACTTGGCAGTAGGTAGGGACCAAGATTAAAATAGGCTAAACTTCTTCGGGTGCAGATAGGTTAGACTAGGGACAGACTGATGATGGTTGGTTGCCATGGATCATGTGACAAAGTTTAAAAATTAATGTACATGAAACAGTTATAGCACAATTAAATGTTGAACTGTTTAATACTGACTCTAAGTATAATAGAATTTCAGGGTTAAGAAAAAATTCCTATCAGTTGGAGTGGTTGATAAGGCTCTGTGGAGGAGGTGAAATCTGAGCTGGGCTTTGGAAGATAGTTTAAATTTAGATGATAACTTGAAGAGCACAGCTCTTCAAGGTTTGCAAAGCACTTTCCTCACAACCACCATTTTTGCAAATATTGTTACTCTCATTTTACAAGTACCCCTCAACTCTGGGGATTCCTTCCCCTGAGAAGCTCTGACTCACATCAACACAGATTCATCTGAGGGGGACGTCCTGATCCCAAATAGGGAAGGCCAGTTTTCTCTGTCTCTAGTTCATTGCCCCCATTTCGAACAAAACTAAGGGGAATCTCTAATTCCCCTTAGAATCAAAGTAGGTTTAATTCATGTGCAGAATCTCCCTAAAAGTATATATGCATTTACCTTCTAGAAAATGTTTTGTTCAGTAGTGTCTGACTCCATGTCCCCATTTAGGGTTTTCTTGGCAAAGACACTGGAGTGATTTGCCATTTCCTTCTCCAGCTCATTTGACAGATGAGAAAACTGAGGCAAACAAGGTTAAGTGACTTGTCCAGGGTCACACTATCAGGAAATATCTGAGGTCACATTTGAACTCAGGAAGATGAGTCTTCCTGACTCCAGGCCTGGCACTCTATTCAGTGTGCCATCTACCTGCCCTTATCACTGGGGGACCAATTAGGAGTTGCTATGTCATCCTAACAAGGCACTTGTCACTCAGTAAAGAGCCAAAGTGCTTGGAGGAGTTTCTCTGATTACCCTTGTTACATATAGATTCAGAAACAGCTCATAAAGGTTAAATGACTTACCCAAATTCACACACCAGTAAGTATCAGAGCAGAGATTAGAATCCTGCTTTCTCTAGCATTTGTTCTACTTATACCATGATAATGCTTTCTTTATAGACCAAAAAAAATGGAGGATGGACAAGAATTCCAGGATGGAAGGAACAGTACTAGACTGGAATGCTGTTCAATAGATTAGAAGCAGGAAATGAGCATGGTGTGTTATAAGACAATGAAAATTCCAGCTTGGCTACAGCAGCAGGTGTTTATTGAAGATGAGGAGTGGGAAGATTTATAGATTTCATAGAGAAAAAGAAGCCAAATGATAAAGGTCCTAGAAAACCAGACAGAGGAGTTTGAGTTGATTTGGTAAAGAATAGAGAACCTTTGCAGGTTATAATTCAAGAGAGTAATGGGAGAACTACATGATTGACAGAAAGCAATGTTTTAGGAAGATTAGTCTGTCTGTATGCATGCTGGATATATTGGAGTAGACGGGGGAGGGGAGAGAAGTCATAGATAAGGAGTTAAGGTAATCTAGGCGTGAAATGATGACAGATTTAACTAGAATAGTGATGGTCTAGGAATAAAGAGGAAGAACCATTTCTAGGAAATAATAGGACTTGTTGACAAACTAGTTTAAGGAAATGAAGAGTACATCAAAGGTGGTTTCAAGTCTAGGTGAGTCAGAAAATAATGTTGCTATTGGCAGAGCCTGGTGAGTTGGGAGAGGAAGACTGAAAATAAAATTAGTTTCAAAGGGGAAGAAAACAACATGAATGGAATGCTTATCTAATTTGCAGCTGACTGACTCAAAGGTGGGAAAGATAGGTAATGTGTTAGATAACAGAATTAGGATCCAAACAAATCTAAATAGACTCAAAGGATAGACCTAGGGATAAATGTAAAGTCCTGCATTTGATGTTTTTTAAATGAGCAATGAAGTGAATCAGGGAAACATGACTATACAGCAGTTTATGTGGAAAAAGACAAGGGATTTGCATGAACTGCTACCTCAGTTTGAGTCATTGGTGGGAATGACAGCCACAAAACCTAATGTAACACTCTGGTGAATGAGGACAGATGCAACCAGCTTCAATCTCATATACTTATCAATGATGTCCATATTTCTACATCGCCTCCTTTAGCTCATATCTAGGGTATTTAGTTCAGCTCATCCACAAAAATCCAAAGCTTCAAATCAGCATTTAACCATAGGACATTTATTTATTTGGGACAGTAATGAGACAGAGAAGGGGTTACTTTACCACCTCCTCTAGAAAAAAATCAGTTAGAAAGTATTTCTTGCCCATCTTTTTGGTGAGTACCATTTATAAATCCCTCCCTCTTTCCACACCAGTTTCATCTCAATCATCACCAAAAGAGGCTCACACCCATTGGGAGAGTCTGAAGGAATGAATAGTCAACTATCTGGGGAGCACTGCTGGATGAATCCTATGACAGATACAACTTTTACATCCTCATCTTCCAGGTTGTTCCACCTGTTCACCATATTTCCAACATGCCCCCTATAGATCCCAGCTAACCTTTTGCCCTGTAAACAGTTGCTTCCTGAATATTCCATTTTCTTAAAAGCCATCTGTTCTTCCTCTTTAGTCATTCTTCTAGCTTTCCTGCCCTGGTCCTTTTTGATCACATACATTCAGTCCACGTTATTCTGTGAAAAGTTGTTTTTTCTCTTAACACTGCCTGCTACAGAACAATTCGTATGCATCTTTCCTCTTCTTTATCCTTCTATGCCTCTCAGGAGGCAGGAAAGGAGAAAAAGCTCAGCCATCTGTCAGCTCTTATACATGTCTGCTACACTAATATTTCTTTAATCTTCATTAATAGAAAAATGGTGCCAAGAACAAGGGAGGAGATAGTCATACCGCATTATACCCTGCTCAAAAAGTAACTGGAGTTTTATGTTTACTTTTTAGGACTGAAAATCAGTGTTGCATAGTGGTAAGAAAGCTGTCCTCAGAGCCACAAAAGCCAAGGCTCAAGTCCCACCTGTGAAACATATTGGCTTATGTGACCCTGGGCAGGTCACTGAATCTCTCCATTCTCAATAGGCAATTCTCTGAGACCACAAATTACAAAGAAGGTGCTGACCAGCATTGGTAGAAGGAGCTTCCTCATCTGGCAGTTCTCTAAAGCTATGAAATCACAGAACCTCTCCTTATCCCTACCTAAAGACTACTTTTCAGGAAAGGTGTTAACAGGAACACATACAGATGATCCTAACCGTGATAACAAGGGTACTCTGAAACTATGCCATATAAGGATCAGTTGAAGAAAATGGGAATATTTAACGGGGAAGACTTGTTGACAACATGATTAAGGTCTTCAAATATCTGAATGTTTCTCATGTGAAAGAAAGATTTAATTTATCCTGCTTGGTCCTAGAGGACAGAACTAAACCAATGGATGGAAGTTACAGGGAGGTAGATTTTGACTCAGAATAAGGAAAAACTTCCTGACAAAGGTATCCCAAAATGCAATGAATGGACTAGCAGGAAGTATTGATTTTCCTCTTCTTCATTTCTCACCAGACTGCACTTGGGACTTTTCCATCATGCCCCCGAAATCTCTTTATCCTGGAAGATCATTTTAGTCCTGGAAGTCACATGTTGGAAGCACTTTCTTCTCTTGTAGCCCCTCCTTCTGATTGGATGGTACTTCCCAGAGTCTCCATTTAAAGAGTGTGACCAGGCCAGCCATCTCTTTATTTCTCACCAGACTATAATCCAGATTTGTCCATCATGCTCCCTCAACTGGGTGCCTTCCATCCCTTACCCCCTTCCTTTTCAGCTTCCTTGTTATGTGTCATCTTCCCCCCTTGAAATGTAAGCTCCTTGAGAGCAGGGACTAATTCTTTTTGCTTCACATTCTCATTCTCAGTGCTTAGCACAACGTCTTTCTCATAGTAAACACTTAATAAATGCTCATTTACTGGCTGGCTGATTTCCCATTATATCAAGCTGAGGCAGGATGGCCACTTTTCACAGTTGCTGAAGTCACAATTCGCCTCTTAGGAAAAGGGTAAATCAAATGACCTAAGGTCCTTTCCAACTCTGAGGTTCTATGATGAGTTCAGTTTGGAATATGCTGGATTTGCTTGGTTGAATGGGGAGATTCTGTAGGCCAATGATTAAAGGTAGAGATTGAGATTTGAGACATCCACATAGAAGTGGTAGTTGAAGCATAGGAATAATAATACATAACAGTAATACTCTCATTTGCATAGTATCTTATATTTGTAGTACATTATAATTTTCAAAGCACTTTCACATGTTTGACCTTCACATTATTTGACCTTCACAACAATTATGAAGTAGACCAATAGGTAGCATTAGTATCACTTTAATAGTTGAGGAAACTGAGGCTGGGAAGGCTAAATGACTGGTTTATCATCTGATAGAAGGAGAGTTGATGGTAACCTCAGAGGGGAAAGTCCTAGTAGCCAGAGGAATGGGGAAAGGACTCTACACAAAATGGGATTGGAACTTATTCTTGAAGAAATTCAAGGAAGCTGGGGGAGGCACAGACGAGGAGGAAGAACATTCTAATTATGGGAGACAATCAATGTAGAGGCATTTTGGTGGGAGATGAAGTGTTTTATTCAAGCAACTGCAATGAGATCAATTTGACTAGATAAGAAAATAAATGAAGGAAAGTAATTTAGAATAAGTCTGGACAAGTAGATCAGAGGTAGGCTCTGAATGTCTTTAAATGCCAGACAATGGAATTTGTATTCCATTGTAGAGGTAATAAGCAGTGGAGTGACATGGTCCAACCCACCTACATTTTAGAAATATCACTTGGTAACACCTGAGAGAATGCTTTACATAGAGCTGTTGTAGTGAAAGCTTGATTTCAGGGAATTAAGAAGGTAATGGATGGATAGGAAGTAGAGACAATGGGTGTAAATGGTTAGTTTGAGGAATTAAACAGTAAAAGAAAAGAAACTTGGACCACAGCTAGGAAAAAAAAAGATATAAAAATCAGACAGGGCACAGGAGGCCCTGAAATGTAACCTCCTTCACAACACTTTTTTAAACTTTCAATCAAAGCTCTCATTGTAGGGAACTCTCTGAATAGGAAGAATTCCAAAGAGACCAGCCAAGATGGCCTAGCAGGAAGAAGCAGTACAGCTGATCTCTTCCCCATAACTATTCCACAAAAATTATAAAATGGACAAATCATCATCAGTAAATACAAAAGAAAAAATACAGTAAGTCATTTTTTCCAGGCGAGGTTTGCATATGGAGCTAGAGAAGTAGATGGTTACCAGGGACAGAGTCTATCCAGGAGAGACAACATAAAGCAGTCCAGGGTGGGGAGTGAACCAAGGGTTTGCCTTGGACAAGAAGAGGTCCCAAATCTGACACAGGAGAGCCCAGCTAGGCATGTCTTCATAAATGTTTAACAATCAACTTTCAAAAAAAAAGTATGCATGACATGCTTTTAAGTTTAATCTGTATTATTACTGTTTTCTCTAATACTTTCTTAAGTCTAGATAATCCAAAAAATGATAAATCAAGCCCTGATTTGGAGTGTTTGCTGATGTCTGATGTGCAAATGCTCATGTTGAAAATTTAAATTGGCTCTAGAAGTCAGTTAGAGCTGGTTTCAGCAACCCCAGGGCCTGACCTTGTATAAGGAGCAAAAACAAGGTGCCAACTGGAAGCTCTGTTGCTCACTGCCCAATTCTGGATCACAGATTCAACGCAGACTGAGGAGGTGTGGTATTACAGGACAAGCAGTGATTTAAGGCCCTCGGCTGGCTGTGTACTGAGCAAGAAACATGTACAGAAGGAAGCAGCAGTTGGATGGATTTAATCCTGAGAGCAGAGTAGAGTATCATATCCAGCCTAGCACAGTCTGAAACCTGCAGCTGAATAACCAGGGCAGGAAGCTCAGACCAAAGGGGAGCCTGGAGCTCTGTCACGGAACCTTCAGAGTTTTCCATTTAGCTAATGGTGGTGGCTGAGTCCAGCAGCAGTATACAAGAGTTCCAACCAGTGTTTTACTTATATCCATATCCAGAATAGGAACTTGCAAAGCTCAGACCAGGGGGGTCTGATTTCACCCTGGATTAGACCACTTTGGGCACACGAAAAGACTGTAGGTCCTTTGCCTGAGCTGTCCTCGATCTTAGAATGACACTGAATACCCAAAGAAAGCAGCAGCACAACCTAAGAGGACACATAACAGGACCAACTGTGGCCCACATATTTTCTCCAAAAGTACACACAGCTTGGTTCCAACAGTCAGAAGTCAGAAAGCAAGGCTAGGAAGAATAAACAAACAAAAAAAGAATTCCATCAAAAAGAGCTATTATGGATGCATGCTCAACAAACCCAGAAAAAAGAGAATGACTCCAAAATATCTACAAGCCAAGACACAAATTAAAACACAGCCTGAGCATAAATTCAACTAGAATTCCTGTATGAAGCAAGAATTTTTTAGAAGTTAAAAATGATTTTATAAATGACACGACAGAGTTAGAGAAAAATTGGAAAAGAAATGAGAATGCAAGGAGGGAAATTGGGAAAGCAATGACAGCCAGGGAAGAAAAGCTTGGAAAGAAAATTAATAGCTTGGAACTTTAAAGGGGGACTGTTTCTTTCCTCAAACCTAAACTTGAAACTGAAAGGAAAAAGGCAACTTGGGGAAAAGCAGCAGAAATGAAAGTGGAGGAGATCAAGGAGAAAATATATTTGTTCTTTGGACAATATCATATTAGGATAGAATAATAATGGACAATTTAAGAAAAGTAATAGAAGTTGAGGGTATATCCCTCATCCTTTATTTCCAACTAAAATGCCTCTTCCTTCACGAAGCCTTATCTAACCATTTCCCCCCATTCAGATATCATATAGTATTTTGCTTGCATCCCTTGTATAGACTTATTATGCAGTATTTTGTATTACAGCTATGTTTGCATGGGTCGGTCATATGGGTCAGACTATAAGTTCTAATAGAGAAGGAACTTGGGATTTATCTAAGCCTTTTATCTTTCCCAGGGCCTTGTACATTTCTCTCCATACAGTAGATCCTTAAAAAATGGAAGGCAATTCTCAGGATGTCCAACAAAACAACTTTTGGTGACATTACCAGAGAAAGATTAATAGATTAAATAACTGGTCTAGTACAGTATGGTATTTCTGACATATGGCAGACTTGGTTTCCTCCTAAAGATACCACATCTCTTGGCACTCTCTCCTATGTTGACTGTTCCTAATAAATAAAGATGAAAGAAAGTGTAAAGAAAGAGACTGTAGCCCAAATTCCTCATTTTCCAGATGAGGAGACTGAGGCCCATTGGGTTTAAGTGACTTATCCAAAGTCATACTGGTAGCAAGCATCAGAGACAAGGTTTGAATGAAAGTCCTTTGATTCCAAGATACAAAACTACCTTCTTTCATATAGACCTCTGACATCCTGGCCAAGAGTTGTGGGCAGTCTCCTTGTTTATTACTACTACTTTTAGACCCTTCATCTATCACCTCCATTCAACAAACCATCTGTCCTCCTTAACCTTTTCAAAATTCCTTAAGCTCCCATTTTCCCAGTTTCCTCAGTTCCTATGACTTCTGTTTGCAATCTATCTTGACCCTTGGATTTAAATGAAGAAGGGTTGTGCAAAGTCACTAGCCTCACTTTCTCTTCCAGAGACATCTGAGTCCAGCAGCAAGATATAGCTCAGTATGACTGGATTCAGTGGGAGACTTTAGCCTTTTTAAGCTAAAGGTCCTTAACAGGTCTCAGTTTGACTGAGGCAACACCCATTCAGTGATTAAGGCTCCCTGCCCCCATCTACACACACTGAATTTCACCCCAGGTAAGAGAATTCTTAGCTTTGGCTCTGTTGGATCAGCCATTCAAACACCTGGTAATAATGTGAACCCAAATTGAATTCCTGGACCAGTTTAGGAACAGGGAAAGAACTTTAGTAAATTTGATTGATGCCTAAACCCACTTCCCACCTTTTATTGAAAGTTCCCTTCACAAGTATGAATCAATCCATTTCCTGCCTAAATTACTTTTCGAGAGAGGCAAGGGGTTTGCCTATAACCAGTCTGTCACTTCTTCCAATGGGAAATCAGCTGTTTGCCAATTAATATGGGCAGGAGAAAACTTGGCTGTTCTTGCTGCCTGAGTTCTGGGCACAGAGGCTCCTCAAAGTAAATGACCTTATGCTTTACCCTTCAGTAAACCTGAGAATAATGGAATGTTATCCCATCTGAATTTCTTCAAAGTGGAGCAGGGCAGTTTTTCAAAAAGCTCTTTAACTACTTCCCTGACAAGGCAAATTATTGACTCAAGGGCTAGCCTGTCAAATCTGAAAATTTATTAGATGGAAAAATAGTATTAAAATGCTAATATAATGGTTTTCAAAAATATAAATGTGTCTAAACTTAAGAACCTTTAAAATACTATGAATGAATGATACAGCAATTAAGTACACCCAGCTAAGTGCTAAGGATACAAATGCAAAAATTGCAACAGTCTCTGCCCTCAGGGAGCTTAGATTTAAGTGTTTGTGTGTATATATATGGAGATTGCCCTTAGAGGAAGGAAGGGAATTTTTGTCCGGAAGTCACAGGGACAGTGAGTAAATCTATAGGATAGTCAGTTGACATGCCCTAGATTTGATGACTGTGCCCAAAGCATGAGGTTGAAAATTGGAGATCAAAGGTATGTTGGTCAGTGACTGGGCAGATGGCAAGATGCACTGGATGGTTGAGTGTTGAAGCATGAACTTCACATCTATTAAGCTAGTTCTAGGATATAGGTTCTGGTTTACAGTAGGTGTGCCTTCACCACTTGACAAATCTGTAAGTATTTATTAAGTGCCTACTATACACCAGGCACTGTGCTAAGCTCTGGGGATAAAAGAAAGGCAAAAAAAAAAAAAATTCCTGCTCTCAGGGAGCTCACAGTTTTAATGGTGTTACTTGGTTTTCTTTTTTATGGTAATTTTTATTTATTTTTTTGTTTTCAAAGTTTACTTCCACAAGATTTTGAGTTCAAAATTTTCACCCCATCTCGCCCCTCCCCCCACTCCAAGATGGCATGCATTCTAAATACCCTGTCCCCTAGTCTGTCTTCCCTTCTATCTCTCCCCCCTTCTCTTATCCCCTTCCCTTTCAATTTTCCTGTAGGGCAGGATGTATTTCTGTACCCCATTTCCTGTATTTCTTATTTCCCAGTTGCATGTGAAAACATTTTTTTAAAACATGTGTTTTTAAAACTTTGTGTTCCAAATTTTCTCCCTTCTCCTTCCCCACCCACCCTCATTGATAAGGCAAGCAACTAAATATTAGTTGTATATGTGCAGTTATGCAAAACACTTCCACAGTACACATGCTGTGAAAAACTGACTCTATTTCCCTTAATCCCATCCCACCCCCCCCATTTATTCTATTCTTTCTTTTGACCCTGTCCCTCCTCAGAAGTATTTGCTTCTGATTACTCCCTTTCCCAATCTGCCCTCCTTTCCATCATTCCCCTACTCTCTTGTCCCCTTTGCCCCCTATTTTCCTGTAGGGTAAGACAGATTTCCACACCCAATTGAGTGTGTATGCTATTCCCTCCTTAAGTCAAATCCTATAAGAATAAGATTCACTCATTCCCTCTCACTTTCCCCATTTCCCCTCCACTGTAAGAGCCTTTTCTTTTCTGTTTCTTTTTTTGTGGGGTAATTTACCCTGTTCTACCTCTCCCTTTCTCCTTCTCCTAGTATATTCCTTTCTCACCCCTTAATTTTATTCTCCAGATATGACCCCTTCATTTTCAACTCACCCTGTTCCCTCTATCTATCTATATCTATATATACGTACATATAATTTTTCCCCTACAACTACCCTAATACTGACAAAAGTCTCATGAGTTACAAATATCATCTTTCCATGCAGGAATGTAAACAGTTCAACCTTAATAAGTCTCTTATGATTTTCTCTTTCCTGTTTACCTCTTCATGTTCCACTCGAGTCTTGTATTTGAAAATCAAATTTTCTATTCAGCTCTGGTCTTTTCATCAAGAATGCTTGAAAGTCCTCTATTTCACTGAATAATCATTTTTTCCCCTGCAGGATTATACTCAGTTTTGCTGGGTAGGTGATTCTTGGTAGTAATCCTATCTCCCTTGCTCTCCAGAATATTATATTCCATGCCCTGCGGTCCCTTAATGTAGAAGCAGCTAAATCTTGTGTTATTCTGATTGTGTTTCCACGATATTTGAATTGTTTCTTTCTGGCTGCTTGTAATGTTTTCTCCTTGACCTGGGAACTCTGGAATTTGGCTATAATATTCCTAGGAGTTTTCCTTTGGGAATCTCAGGAGGAGATCGGTGGATTCTTTCAATTTCTATTTTGCCCTCTGGTTCTAAAATATGAAGACAGTTTTCCTTGATAATTTCTTGAAAGATGACGTCTAAGCTCTTTTTTTGATCATGGCTTTCAGATAATCCAATAATTTTTAAATTCTCTCTCCTGGATCCATTTTCCAGGTCAGTTGTTTTTCCAATGAGATATTTCACATTGTTTTCAATTTTTCATTTTTTTGGATTTGTTTTCCATGTCTTGATTTCTCATAAAGTCACTAGCTTCCAATTGCTCTATTCTAATTTTTAAGGAAGTATTTTCTTCAGTAATCTTTTGGACTTCCTTTTCCATTTGGCCAATTTTGCTTTTTAGGGCATTCTTCTCCTCATTGGCTTTTTGGACCTTTTTTTGCCATTTGGGTTAGCCTATTTTTTAAGGTGTTATTTTCTTCAGTATTTTTTTGGGTCTCCTTTAGCAAGCTGTTGACTTGTTTTTCATGATTTTCTTGCATCACTCTCAGTTTTTCCTCTACTTCTCTTGCTTGCTTCTCAAAATCCCTTTTGAGCTCTTCCAAGGCCTGGGACTGATTTATATTTTTCTTGGAGGCTTTGGATGTAGGAGCTTTGGCTTTGTTGTCTTCTTCTGGTTGTATGTTTTGATCTTCTTTGTCACCAAAGTAAGATAATATAGTCTGACTTTTTTTGCGCTGCTTACTCATGATCCCGGCCAATTACTTGAATTTTAAACTCTTTGTTAAGGTAAAAGTCTGCTTACAATGTGAAGAGTGTACTGTCCCAAGCTTCGGGGGTTTGTACAGCTGTTTTCAGAGATACTTCTAGGGACCTGTAAATTTTCAGTTCTTGCAAGGTGCTATGATAAAGGGCGAGGTGTTTCCTCTCCTCCTCCACAATAAGCTCCACTGCACCAGTGTTCCTCCTCACCCCAGGACCGCCCCTCAGAACTGTGACCCAGATCCAAGCACCTGTAAAGCAAGAGATTCCTGCCTAAGCACTGGCAAAGAGATCCTTGCAATCCCTCTCTGATCAGCCACTTGATTCCCCCTCAGTCTATTGGCCAGAAGCTCAGGAAAAAGCCGTGGCTCCGGGCTACGCTCGAGACTTGCAGCTGAGACCTAGTTCCTCTCTCACCCCAGTCACAGACTTTTCCCACTGACCTTCTAAATTGTCTTTGGCGTTCAGGGGTTGAGAAATCTGGAAACCGCCACAGCTGCCGTGATTCAGTCCTCTGAGGCCTGCTCCAGGGTCGCTGCGGCCTGCGCACCCACGCCTAACTGTGCTCCTCTCCCCTCCCGGTGCGATATACCTTTCTGATCAACCATCCAAGCTGTCTTGGGCTGTAAATTTGTTTCACTCTGTCTTTTTGTGTGTTCTGCTGCTTTAGAATTTGTTTAGAGTCATTTTTTTAGGCATTTGGAGGGCTTTGGGAGAGAGCTCAAGACAGTCACTGCTTTCCCTCTGCCATCTTGGCTCCTCCCCCTTAATGGTGTTACTTGTATGTATGCCCTTCCACTTATGAACTCTATGAGTGTTCATTCTTTTCTATGACACTGCATATTTGTGGTAATGTACCATAGGCTTAAGGGGTGAAATGTCTTGTTTCTTACTACGACATTTTGTAAATGTCTTTGTTTTGAACTAGTTATGACCTCTGGATCACTTTTGAAAGAAAACACATAGGGGTTGACTTGTGGGTTATAGTTTCATGAATCTCAAAGACCCACAGAATACTTTGAACCTGGGGTAGATGTCAGGGTGACCCAACCTGCCAATGTGAGTTGGGGAGAGGGGGTTTCAAGGAGGGGAGATAACCCAGAGGAGCCCAAACTGTTGACTTACTTTGCTCTAAAATTGTCTTTCAAGGTGCCAGGGGAGAGAGGTAGGTGCAGTGAACTGATGGAATCAGCATAATAAGACCTGAAGAAGAAAACAGATTTTTATAAATTTTTTGAAACAAGGGCTTAGCCTAAATAGGAGTAAGGAGAGCTGAGGTTCAATAACAGAAGGAATACCTTGTATTAATTAATACATATTAATTAAGCACATACTATGGGTCTGGCCCTGTGCTAATAGTTGGATGTATAAAGGGAAACAAAAGTGAAATAGTCCTTGCCCTAAGACATTTTATCAGGAAAAACAGCTTATACATATAAAAAAGAGATACAAAATATTTATCAAATAAATAAATACAAGATAATTTTGTCAGGGAGA
The DNA here is from genome assembly GCF_900497805.2 of Vombatus ursinus. Lineage (NCBI taxonomy): Eukaryota > Metazoa > Chordata > Mammalia > Diprotodontia > Vombatidae > Vombatus > Vombatus ursinus. Next base: position 15,928,458 of record NW_020954723.1, read on the forward strand.
CAGCTGAATGGATGAGTCAAGGTCCTGTAGGTGATGGCCCTTGGGCTGAACTTTAAAGGAAACTTGAGGATTCTAAGAGGCAGAGGTGAAGAGAAAGTGCATTCCAGGCATGAGCGACAGTCTGTCAAGGCTCAGAGATGAGAGAGAGGATATTTTGTATGAAAAGTGGCAAGTAGGCCAGTATACTTGGAAGGGAGAGTACATGAAGCAATATGATATGTAACATACCTAAAAAAATTCATAGATTTGGAAAGAACTTGAAAGGCTATCTCCCCTCCATTTACTTTACAAAGGACAATACTTAGACTAAGAGAGATTAACAGTCTTGCCCACACAAGAAGTATCAGAGGTAGTCCTCTGACTCCAACATTTTGGCTGTTTTTCCTTTATCGCACTGCTTCCAAGTGGCTCCCTTTAAGGTGTCTGGAGCCAGAGTCTGAAGGGCTTCAAATACTAACAGAGTTTTATTTTGTCTTAGAGGCCAAAGGGAGCCATTGGGGCTCATTGAGCCTGGGCATTACAAGGTCATATTTGTGTTTTAGGGATAGCAATATGGCAATTGTGTGGAGGTTAGATTAGAGATGGGAGAGACTTGAGGTGGAAATATTGGGATTTCGCTGTTTTGTGTCCACTGTTCTAGAGTTTCTGTGCCCAGAATTCAGGCAGGAAGAACAGCCAAATTTTCTCCTGCCTGTGTTTTCAATTTTACTTTTCATGTGAAAATTTTATTTATTATTAGAGCTGTAACTAGAAATTCTAACGCACAGGCCAAACACCAGGAAACACACTGTGGAGAAGCAATACAAATTGTACCATCATATCAATTTTTTGTTGAAAGTGGGGGACACAAGGCCTGTACAAAGAGTAACTCTTGGACACTGTCCACAGCAGAGACTCTGAGACGCCCCAGAGACTTCTGGGAGAGGAGGCAAGATTGTATCAGGAAGGCAAGGAACTTACCTAGGATACAGTTGCCTGGAGGAAGCTCTCATATGGTAGATTCCCATTTTAACTAAATATTTTGACATTAGATGCTAGTCTTAATTGTACAGTGCTGTCACTGCCCTCTAAATTTTAGTGTATTGAGCAAATATCTGATCACTCCTCCCTAGCTATAATGGTACTCCCTATCTCAAGATGCTAAGCTCTGTGTCAGCAGGATCATATCTTTTTTTTTGAAAGTAGCAATTTTATTTGAGTTAAAATTATTTATAAAAACCCAAAGACATACTTCACGAAACTGTTACAAACTATTTTTTCCTGCCATTGGCTTTTGCTCCAAAGATCACAGCTGAGAAATACTGCATAAAATAAAAATAAGATTGGATTCAGAAAAGTACTCTACTGTTCTAATTTCCAATTGATAGTATTTACAGAAATGTTTACAATGGAAAAAAAGTTACTTTAAAATTTTAGTTAATTTTCGAGTCAGCCTCAAAGACCCTTGAATGCAGAGTTCTCTGAGGGTTCCATAAACACAAATGCACTGCAGTTCAAAGGTGACCACTTTGCCCTACTCCCCTCATCCAATTCTGCATCTCTATCAGCTCTTGACAATTGGTTATTATATAAAAAAAAAAAACCCTGTTAAACCTGAGGTAAATCAATTCCCATTCAAAACGATTACCAGTGTAACAGAGAAATAGAGTTAGCCCTGATTTTCTTCATTATTTCTGAGTTTTCATTATTTCTTACCATCTGCCACTAGTCACTTTAGCCTACATCTGTCTTCTGAAATCCAAAGATCAACGAAAAAAACATTATTCTAAAATTAATCAAACAAGAGACAAAATGCATCTAGCTGATTTATCCAGCAGGATCATGTCTTAAACAGATCCACAGGAAGGGTTAAGGCCCACAGGATCTAGCATAGTGCCTTATACACCGTGTGTGTGTGTGTGTGTGTGTGTGTGTGTGTGTGTGTGTGTGTGAATGTTCTCATGCTTCATCTTCTACTATAGGAGAAATCATTGTGCAAGTATATAATAGTGAGGTGGAAAGCTTAATTGGAGCAGTGGTCATTCCAATGCCTGGAACCACGTGGGGTAGAGAGTACTCAGCATCCTCAGTGTTTTACAAGCTGGCACTCAGGGACTGCGTGGGTGGGAACTGCCAAGATGTGATCATATTCCCCGCCCCCAGTCCCCACCATCCCCACCAAGCACATACAGACTTCACCGCCCCGGAGTCCCTCAGTTCTGGCCTGAGCCACGACCTGGAGAGTTGCGCAACTATGGATTTCGGACTCTGAACAACCTGAGGAGGAAGACTTGGGAACACAGAGAAACCCCGAGTGTTTGCCCTGCCCCGCATCCCCACTCCTCCTGCTTGGCTTCCCGCAGTGCCCAATCAGGTCGCTCCTCCTGCTTCTCCCCTGGCCAATCAGGAGAGGCGGGAGCGAAGCTAGGGTAGGGAGCTCCTAGCCGTGGGCTCAGAGCGTAGCCGGAGCTCTCACTCTCCACTATTCTTCAGCCGGGAGCCTGTCGCCTGCATCGCCACCGCCACGGCCACCGCTGCTGCTGCTGTATGACTTCCCTGCCGGCGTCCGTGGACCCTGCTGGCAGTTATCGAGGTAACCCCAGCCGTGCCTTCCACCTCTACCGCCATCCCTTCGCCCGCTCCTTGCAAGCCTAAGAAGTGTCTCCAGAGACCCAAGGGGAAGGCAGGTGGAGCTAGGGGAGAGAGAAGGGACGTCTGCTAGGTCCTAGTGCCATTGAGGTTCCCTTCACCTCTGGCTCTTCCTTCCATGGACCCGAGGAAGCGAGCTTGCTCCTGCTCCTTCCTCTGCCCACTATTCTAGCGTCAGCTTCCCTGCAACCAGTCTGGGTGCTTCTGTTCGGGCTCGAGCTTACTATGAATCTGGTTCATCTAAGTGTGTAACACTTAGGGGGGCGGCGGGATATTGGGAAGAAAAAAAAGTGTTAGGAATGGGCGTTAGGAGGCAAGATACCCCCAAGAACCTTCACCAACCTTTCCAGACGCCTGTCCAGGGTAACTGCTACGGCCAGCTTAGAGGGATGGTAGGGCTGCGCTGGGGTGAATAATTCATGCGGGGGTAGGTTGTAGAGAAAGCTGGGAGGCACGTTTGCAAGTGTGACCTCCCCTAAGGGAGATCTGGAAGTGTTGAAAATTTCCTCTCTTGGGGTGTGTATGTGTGTGTGTGAGAGAGAGAGAGAGACCAAGTACGAATTGGACTTCCATCCAGGACGGTGGTGGTATGGGGTCTGTTCAGAGATTGCTGGGCAGAGCAGGTGACCGACTAGACAGATTTCCCTCTCCATGTCTCCCTCTGCTTATTATTCTCCAATGCTTTGTCCTGGAGCACCTCAGCGTCTGTCTCTCTCTTTAGTGATGCAGATACCAACAGCTTTCAGTCCCACTGCCTACTTGTCACCCGATAGACATTGGCTCTGGTAATGAAGATTCAAACCTTCCTGTTGCTGAAACCTCGTAGTCTTGTTTCTCTGGTGGTTTTCTCTTCAATATTCCCTCTCTGTCCATAGTGCTTACTTATACCTTCTGCTTGCCATCAATAAGGAGAAGGAAATGCATATTTATTTGCCACATCTAAACTATAGCTTCCTTCCAAATCGTCTGGTTGTCTTTTGGGGCTAGAGTTACCCGTGGATCTGCTTATCCGAGTGTGTAACACCTGAGGGGGGCACTGGGATGGTAGGGGTGAGAAAAGTGTATTTGCATGTCTCCTGCAGCCCTTTAGAAAAGGAACTGCTGAAAGCCAGCTTCCCATCGAGAGAACATACTCTCTTGATGCCCCTACAGAAGGGAGCTGGCAGTGTGGGATGAACTCATGAGTGAGTCATTAAGAATGGTATTTGGAAGCTGCTGGCACCTCTACCTGAATCAGCAAATGTTCTCTACCATTTCTCCATTTGTATGGCTGACTATCACTATTCTTCCAGGCTTGAATAAATAAATTGCTCCCTTTAGCTTAATGTATTGAAAATGTATTTCCACTGTTGGGGGGGGGATTAAAAAAAAACAATCTTTACCTACGATCATAAATTTTACATCTGTTAGAGAGATCTGTTACTGGTCAACTAGCCCAATTCCTTCATTCTACAGATAAGGAAAATGAGGCTTAGAGAGTGAAATTATTGGCCTGAGTTACCAGTGATAGTTAATGGGAAGCTGAGACTCAAACCCAGACCTCCTCATTCAAAATGCAGTGTTATTTCCACTATCTTGTTATATTTTATTCCAAAATCCAAACATCACATTATAAAAACAAGAGGATTTGAGTGTCCTTTTGGCTCTTCTTAGCTCCTTACTCCCTTCCTGTTTGAAGCCAGATAGAATTAGATAATTCTCTTGGCTTTATTCTCTTTCTCCATTATCTATGTGTTTCTGTTGAAATAATTCTTTCCCTCTTTGAAACTTGTCTGTGCAGCCTTATTTTTTAGAAGATGTACCTAAAGAGTAAGCCAGTATTGTTCAATGTGTGGCCCTGGGCCTGCCTAGGCTTCTCAATTCTATGTGATTAGTGACCAACTAGGAAAGAGAGGGGCATTGCCATTTGTATTCATGTTGTAATTAAAAGAGACGTTACATACTTTGAAAATGCTAAAATATTAGAATATAAAGACATACGAGGGGGCTTTAGCCAACTAGCAATAGAAAAGACACTTTTTGATGCTTCAGTAAATTGGAAATAGAAATTTGGGGTGGGATAAAGGAAAGACTAATCATTGAGGGATTTTGTTGATGACACTGGCGAATTCTGGTTTCTATTCTTAGAGTAAATGTTTAAAGCTGTATTACTCTTTTCATTGGTAATTTCAAGTGTTCTGGCCAGTTACTTATATGCCCAGATGATTTGATTCATTTATGTATCATTGTTTCCTGTTTCTTTTCCTTGCTTAATCCTGTGGCTTGTTCAAACAAACATCCCTGCCCTGTTTATTTTCTTTAAAACTGAAGATAATCAACACGTAGCAGCTTCAGTTAGTATTCTGAATTCTACCACTTCTCTCTCTCTCTAGCACACACACACACACACACACACACACACACACACACACACACACAC
>NW_020954723.1:15933514-15935659 GCF_900497805.2 Vombatus ursinus
CACACACACACACACACACACACACACACACACACACACACACACACACCCCCTCCCTCCGAGGCTGGCCTTGTGATCATCCCTGTTCTTTTGGGAAACAGCAGCAAAAATGAGTACATTTAAACATGCTTTCCCTATGCAGGAAAATGGGTAAAAAGAATTAGTAAAATATTACATTTCAAATAGGGAGTTAAGTTGCTGTTTGAGCAAGTATTGGAATATGTACACAGTATTTTTTTATGCTTTCATTGTAGTCATAGGTTTCTTAGTATTGTGAAGCATGAAGCACTAACTCAGTCCTTCCTGTTGGATGGTTATTAGACCTGACATCAAAGTAGAACAAAGGTATCCAGGCAATTATAGAAGCAAGACTGACACTGATGTAGTAGAAAGAATTCCAGACTTGGAGACAGAAGTTAATAATTCAACAATCATTTATTAAGGGCCTACTATGTGACAGGCACTGTACTAAGCACTGGGGATACAAATAAGAAAAAGAAAGACAGTCCCTACCCTCAAGGAGCTTACAAATCTAATGGGGAAGGACAATATACAAAAGGAGGTTGGAAAAGGGGTGCATGTGTGTTTGGGGTTGAGGGACTTGGTACCTTGTTCCATGGAGTTGAAACCAGGCTGAGCTGCAGACAGATGTGAGGTAAAGTGAACCGAGAGTCCAGTTTATAGGAAGGTTTGGGGAGGAGTTTGGCACTCCAGCCTCCAATTACAGGGGAGAGGAGGCTGAGAGAGGTTGAATCGGGGTTTGAGTTAATAGCTTGACGATGAGATTAGAAGTGATATGCTTATCCCCGGAGGGGCACCTTGTTCTGTGGAGTTGAAACCAAGCAGAGCTGAAGATACAAAGTGGAATGTCTGAGTTCTACCCTGATCCCATATTAGCTGTGTGACCCTAGGCAGATTATTATCATCTCTTAGGTTAGTTCCTCATCTAGAAAAAGGAGACTGTAAGCATCATAGGGTCAGAGTGGAGAAAACATTTTTATGAATTGTAAAATGCTATATAAATGTGAATTATTATTACTGCATAGTGTGCTTTGATATAGAGGCTTCTATCCCCCTCCCCCAAGTATTTCTCCTACTGCCTCTCAATGATGCCAGAAACTATGTCAATAGCAATCTATTCCTTTGGATTTGTTGTTGTCCAGTTGTGTCTGACTCCTTGTGACTTCATTTGGGGTTTTCTTGGCAAAGATACTGAAATGTTTTGCCTTTCCTTCTGCAGCTCATTTTACAGATGAAGAAAATGAGGCAAACAGGATTAAGTGACTTGCCCAGGGTCACACAGCTAGTAAGTGTCTAAGGCTAGATTTGGACTCAGGAAGTTTAGTCTTCCTGATTCCAGGCCTGGTACTCTCTCATTGTGCCACCTAGCTGCCTGTATTCCTTTGGTTATTACAGGCTTTTCCCCCTAAGAAATAAAAATGCAAATATTCTTGGAGGGGCAATACTGTAAGCCATTTTATTATCAGTCATTGTTTTAAAAATTAAATATCGTTTCAATTATCAAGCATTTATTTTTTGTTCCACCTCCCCCTCCCTGAAAAAAGAAAGAAAAACAAAACCTTTTTTTTTAACAAATAAGCATAATTGACCGAAACAAATTCCTATATCACCCATGTCCAAAAATGTGTATCTCCTTCTGCATAGTTGTTGATCTTCACTCTGTTATGAGGTAGGTCGTTCTTCACCATCAGGCCTCTGGAATCATGATTGATCATTGTGTTCTTAAATCTTTCAGAATTGTTTGTTTTTATAGGGCATTAGTTTACAAAAACAATTTTCTCTGGGAATTGGATGATGGCATAAGAGCTTGAAGGGAGGAAAGCTCAAGAAATCAGAAAGTGGAAGGACACTGAAGATAAACTTTTCCTACTTCACCTTTTTTTTTACTATTTTTTTTTTTTTGCTAGGCAATGGGATTGAGTGACTTGCCTAGGGTCACACAGCCAGTAAGTGTCAAGTGTCTGAGGCCAAACTTGAACTCAGGTCCTCCTGACTCCAGGACTTGTGCTCTATCCACTGCACTACCTAGCTGCCTCACTACTTCACATTTTTGCTTATGGCTGTGCCCTGAGTATGAGCAGTGGAATCTATACAAATGATTGGGTCTCCTTGTGTTAAGTAGAG